>NW_018128357.1:66381-86578 GCF_001952655.1 Monopterus albus
ACTGCTGGATGTGTGGATAAGTAACTGTTTGCTAATATGTACATTATATCAAATAGAAAAGTGACAATTTGTCAGTCCATCTCTCAGTAGGCTACCTTATGAGTTTCCTGGCTGGCCTGTGGCACTCACCGGAAAGTGTATCAATTATATCTGAAAGCATAGATCAAAAATCTGTCCAAAATATATTATATGTATACTGTTATGCATTAACAGATTTTTTGGCCACTTGAGAGTCATGAACACAGCATTAACTTATCATTTTTCATGTTGAAATGGCTAAGTTATCAGAAAACAGTACACAGTACCACATTCATGGAGCATTCATTTAGGGTCACGATTCTGTCCACTTCATGTATTTCAGTTTAATGGTCACTCTGCTTTTCACTTTGTTTTATTCTTGATCAACTCCTGAGGAAAATGTCTGGTTATAGCTGCTAAATGCTCAACTCACATAAGCAGGTTTTTTACAAAGGGGTCTCCTGAGGTGCAGTCATTGGTATAAAGAGAGAACAACAGCAGGGAGAGCACACATCCCTGGGGAGCACCTGTGTTGATAGTCCAGATGCTGAATGTGGTTTTCCCCAGTCCCACCTACTGCTTCCTGTCTGTCAGAAAGCTGGTAATCCACTGACAGGTGTGGGCAGGAACAGTGAGCTGGGTAAGTTATGGATGATGGTGTCCTGTCACCAGCTAGTTGCTAATTCTGCCTGTCAGACATTAGGTTCTGGGAAAGTAGTATCTGGTTGTTTAGAGCTTTTTTGCTGCTGAAAACATTATAAGACTGGTGAGCATAAACCCAAACTTACCAAAACAAAAAGATTAAAGTTACTAAAATGCTCCATATAAATTAGGTGAACTGTAGAGTCCAGTCATAATTCTCTGTGGAGCAATATGAATGACCTGTTTTATATTATAAATAGTCATTTGATTTTTTTGTCACTGTAAAAATGTTGATTACAACTAGTTTAATTTTCCTAAAAGACCTGGTCACTGTACTTTTTAGCAAATGTAACTCAAACAGCAGTAAACAGTGTGTGACTTTTTTCAGCAGTGAATTAATACACAATTTGAGCTCTAGTGAGTAATCAAACACAGGATGATGTTTGTGGGATTGACTCAATCTGTTTCCATATTTTGGGGGCAAAAATGGAGCTCTGTGGCAGATGAATAAGATATATCAGGCTTTGGACATACAGACAGTACTTGTTAGTAGGATCAGTTCATTGGTTTTGTTTTTTTCATGGGTGTTAATTGACAAATATATGGAATAACACCAGATCTATTCCATAAAGAAAACTGATATTCACAAGACAAATGAAGTTACTTACTTGTAGGAATATGCCACTATTCCAACTGCTAGAACAAGCAGAAGTACACCCCACAACATGATGATAGTACCAGAAGGGGACACACTGGAACCTGGATCAAAGTTGGAACAAAGTTGAGTATGCAGGCTAAAGCAATAATGTACTGTCAAACCATACAGCAAAATTTGTAAATTGTAGTATGGTGGTTATGTTGCATACCCATGTTTACACTGAATTTAGCACTTGTGACAGCTAAACTGACATCATTGGCCATGGACACATTGATGCAGTAGACACCAGAGTCACTGAAGAAGTGATGTAACACCAGCTGGCACTCTTTGGAGGGCTCCACCATGTTGCATGCTGTGTGAATTGGCCTCAAGCACTCTGCATCCAGAATCACACTGCATACCTCTTTAGGAAGGCTAGAGAAACATGGCAGTGAGTAAAATCAAACCAAATACACATAATTTGGATTTAATGAGAAAGTATATTGCAGGAGCTTTTACCTTCCCTGGCAGGTAACAGTTATATCCAAAACATTTTTGTCCATTTTGGGTGTTGCCATGACAGCAGTGTCCATTTGGACTATTTCTACTTTTTCAATGCCCTCTAAAAACAAGGACAATGAACACAGTGAGAAGGAGTGTCACTGATTATCATTTCAGAAGTTTTCATTTTCATTTTGATAAACATAGCACTAATGAAAGATAACTCACCAAACACTTCAATGTCAGTACAGAAGGAGCCATAACGATAAATCACACAGTCATCATCAGAAGGTTTGTGGTCAGCATCCCTCTTGGCAAATACTACCATCGATATCAGTGTCATTGGTCGATTTGCATCTGGTGAGGACAACCACATAATTATCCATCCATTCATTTATTATCAACCGCTTATCCCAGTCAGGTCATGGGGGGCACCAGGTTCAGAAGGACAGGGCATTCTTCCCAGCAGTGTTTTCCCCCACATCCTGGGAAACTCTCAGGCATTCCCAGATTAGATGAGATATATAATTCCTCTAGCATATTCTGGGGCCTTCTACCAGTTGGACATGCCCAGAAAACCTCCAATGGAAGACATCCCAGTCAGATGCTTGAACCACAGCAGCTCTACTTTGACCTCCCACCAAATGTTGGAACTCCTCCCATTCTATCTCTAAGGGTTCCCAGGAATCCAGTGGAGAAAACTAATTTCAACAGCTTGTACTCACAAGCTCATTCATTCATCAAAATGGTCATGTACAATGCCCACATTACTATTAAAACTGCACCAATCAATCTGTCGATTTCACAAACCATTTTACTGTCACTCATGAGCAACACCCCAAGAACCTCAAACCATTGTTTTCCAGCAGAGAACCATGACTTCAGATTTGGAGTTACTGATTCTCATCCCAACTGATCCACAGTTGGTAAAGCACTTGGAGGTTATGTTCTGATTAAGCTGACAGAATTATGTTATCTGCAGAAAGCAGAGAAGCATTTCTGTGGACTCCAAACCAGACGCACTCCTCTCCCTTGGCTGCGCCTTGAGATCCTGTCCATGAAAATCACAAACAGGATCAGAGACCTGAGGCAACCCTCAAAGTCAGTCATCAATCTTAGGCCTAGGGTATTCTGGTAGCAAGTACATTTATGAATTACGCTATCTTTAAACATGGTGTTTACTATGGCCAACCCAATACTAAGCAGTACTGAGGTCCAATAACAAAACACCATTTGGGGTTAGATCAAGCAGATTGTTCTTCCCAATCATCCCTCTTCAGGCTTCTTCAAGCCTTGCCCACTTTAAGTCCCCCAAAATAACTATGGAGTTCCCAGGCGGTGCCCTTTTCAAGTCTATGAGAGATCAGCTTGCACAGGTCCTTGATCTTGGCAGCTGCACCAAACACAGAATTAATGCACTGTTAATAGATTTTCGACATTTCAATTAAGAATCATGAGTTATTAATGGATAAGTTAGAAAAATATGGGATCAGAGGAATGGTTTTGAATTGGATTAGAAGTTATTTGATACAGAGGTGTCAATTTGTGAAGTTGGGTGAATACCAATCGAGTGAGCTGGATATTGTATGTGGAGTGCCTCAGGGTTCTGTTTTGGGACCTAAATTATTTATATTATACATTAATGATATATGCAAGGTTTCTGATTTAGTGAAAGTGGTTTTGTTTGCTGATGACACTACCATATGGGCATCGGGTGAAAACCTACAGCAACTCTCTGGACGGGTTTCACAGGAACTTGAGAAGATAAAGAAATGGTGTGATAGTAATATACAAAATTCATGTTATACGTACAACCAAAAAAAGATTTTGTATTTCCATAAGTGGGGTAAAACTATGGAATAATTTAAGTGTGGACATAAAAAATAGTAATAGAATTGACGAGTTTAAACATAAATATAAAGGTATGTGTCAATCAAGATATATGCATGAACAGGCTTAATGATTAATTAGATGGAACATTGTGGGTGTGGTGTATGAATGTTAACACTTTGTAATAATTCTTTAGTATATTATTTGTGTGGTGTAGAAGATAATTATTTAAGAATGTAATTATGTAAGAATGTTAACACTGTTATAATTTTTTAGTATATTACTTGTGTGTGTAGAAGAGAATTATTTACTGCTTGCAAACCAATGATGTTAAGATGATGTCATGGGGTAGGACTGGATAAGTCTGACTTCTTCCTACTCCATTCAAGCATGTAGTAGGTATAAGCAAATTGATATTGGATTAGCATTTGTTGGATATGTGTAAAATTATGTGTTGTCATATCAACTGTCTTTACATACTTGAAAGAATAAATCAAATCAAATCAAACTTGCCAGTGTGTTTGTGTAAAGACTTCATCTTTACAGCAAAGAGATCAATCTATTACTACCACAAATCACCACCCGGCAGGCAGATATAGCCCTTTTAGAGAAGATTCTCTAGTATGTAAATAAGAACTTTGGAAGTCTCAATGAATTATAGCATGGATACAGTAAAATAACAGGACATCAAAGTTGTCAAAATGAAAGTAGATTGTTCTGTTCTTTAGACAAAATCCACAGATTTTGATATAATTTTGTGAGTAAATAGCTTTCATACACTTTCTCTAATAAAAAGCCTACCTGTCAACCAGTTTACCAGAATGACAAGAAGCTGCAATAGCCTTGAGCCTTATGAAAATAACAAGCAGAGAAATGTAGAAATTTTAGAAGATGCTATAGACAATTCTACAAAAGGACCCACAGCATGAAGACAGAACTCAACAAGACTCAAAACATAACAGCAAGACAAGCAGACCCCCTCTCATATTACACCACTTACATCCCCAAAACTAGCAGTATAAAGAATGCTATTTTAAAGCACTGGCCCATTCTACAAAAGGACCCACAGCTGGAACATGTTTCTAACAATAAAACAATGGTCACTTTTAAAGAAGGAAGGAACTCACAGCACAGGATTGTCACGGCTGCTATTTTATGTCCGGGGATGATGCTTAAACAAATGAGAGATAACATTAATTATTGCAATTTGGAGGTGGATTTTATTACCTTTGGACAGAGCTAGGCTAGTGGTTTCCCATTGTTTGCTGTCTTTATGCTAATCTAGGCCAACCAGCTGCTGATGGTAGCTTCACAATTACTGTACAGACATAGGTGTGGTATCAGTTGATAATACACAATTAAATGTGTCAAAGAATGGGTGAGCGTCATATGGAAGCCCAGTATACAAGTTAAATGATGTTTACCCATTATTCGGCAGAGTGGGGGTGTTAGGCCATAAATCTCAAGAGCCCCACAATAAGCAACACCATTTTCCAGACCTAACCTACCCTTAACACAAAGCATACCTGAACCCTATCCTCACCCAAGCAAAGAGCAGACAGGTAGCTTGACACAGCATCTGGTTAGCAGGTTAAGCAGTGGCTGGCCTAACTGTGGCAGCTCAATGAAGTGCCCCTGCTGTTTTCTGTTGGAATAGAGGCCAGGTGCCAGGCAACTAACAGAATTTATTATTATATTAATTTCTCCTTTAATATCTTTATCTTACCTGTGATGCCCTGATCAGTAGGTGGACCAGGGGCCTTGGTTGGGGTACCAACTGGTGGGTCACATGCCTTATCTGGGATGACTGCCTGGATCACCACCTGAGGTTTAAATGAGCCAGAGCTGATATAGGTGTGGGTTACAGTCAACTCTCTGGTTATGAGGGCTCCACTTTCATCCCCAAAGTCCCAGTTAAAGGTGATGTCTGCATTGCTGAGGTACTCGCTGGGGTCATGGAGGGTGATGGTGAAGGCAATCGCCCTGTTCTGGATGAAGTGCATATCACCTGCCACAATGTCGTTCACTTGGTCCAGGGAGACAGCGAAGGGGATTTGATCTGAGGATAACATCAAATAAATGGCCATAGCTGGAGTTTATAAGACATTTAAACCTTATTTTGGGACAGTGGAAACAATCTGTATTTACAACATTGACATACCTTTTGAACAGATATGGAGAACTTATTATTATTTAGACATCCAGCAGTTAAAAGGGGAGCTGCAGATTCAGCTGATAATTCTTTGTACTGTAGATTCATCATGACAAGAGACTCTTTCCACATTGTCTCATTGTTTTTACATTAGGAACACATGGTGAGGAGCTGCTGTAAAGCTTAAAGCCTAAAATTGACCAGTAACTTGGCTTTTAGTACTTTGTTCACACATGTCTAGAATAATTAGTTTCTATTAATATAGTATATGACAAGAAATAATAGTTTGTTAAAAAATGAATCAGTTAAATCAAGGTAGGTCATCTGAAATTATTCATGTTTGGCCTTTTTTACACAGGAATTGTACTAGTTCAACACATTCTAACATTTTGAAATATTAGGGGCAGAGGGTAATGCAGTTTTTTTAAGTCGAGGGGCAATCCACAGAAATATTAATGATGCTGGGAGTTGTCTTGCTTTTAAACAAGCGACATATAAGGTGCATCCCTCCACACTTGATCATTTTCGTACAGTCACGAACTAACCAGTGATAGAGAACTGATTGGAGGCATATCCCAGAGGAATGAACTTCTCTTTGCTCCGGTAGTGGTAGATAACAACATCCATGGTGTAGGAGCCCAGTGGAATGCCATCTGTATCGATGGTCAGGGAGGAGGAGGGGCCGTCTGCCACCTGCCAGTACTGACCTGCCAAATGAGCGCCCAGAGCCTGGTGAGATACATTCTGTCTCCTTACCACAAATATGTATACATGGTTTCTCTGTAATACAGCTAATAATGTACAGTAGTTACAGGTTAAAATTCAAAAAACTTGGCGTGTTCAGGGGCAGAGCATGTTTGCTTAAAAAGGCTATAAAGGTTCATCTGAGTGCACTTATCAAATGATGGACAAACAACAAACAGCTTGTAACTATCCTCAATTCTTAATATGACACTGTGAGAAAACCTGTGAGGCCTCATGCCATAAAACATTCAAGATCTGAAGGCCAAATGTCAAAACAACGATTGTTTGTTTAGATTTTTTTACATGCAGGGTAAATGATCTGGTCATATGATAAGGCTCCAACAACCCAGCCTGGGTCACAGTTCAGTTCATAGCATAACTCTCTGACCCTCAGGAAAGACATCAGTTTGATATGAGACAACAGCCCCACTCACCCCAGGCCTTCCAGACAAACACATAGTTTGGCTTCTTGTCTGTCTTAACTGGTATCCCATCAGGGAAAACAGCTTCCCACTCTGTGTTCTGTGTTGGATATACCAGCTCAGATGCATGGTACTTTGTTCCTGTAGGAGCAAGAGAGGTGTGACTAAGTAACCACCTAAGTAATTATAATTATTGTTTCTTCTGACTAGCATGTATGTATCAGATTTTATGGCAGTTCATAAAACCAACTCACTCAAAGTGTCCACCTTATGGTGGTGCTAGAGCAAAAGCCAGCAGATTATCAATATAATTTGGTTTCATTGTCTTGGGGGCCTTATGTCTGTATCAGCTGCTGTGCCAGATCTATTAGTAGATGTTGAGAT
Organism: Monopterus albus; assembly: GCF_001952655.1. Lineage (NCBI taxonomy): Eukaryota > Metazoa > Chordata > Actinopteri > Synbranchiformes > Synbranchidae > Monopterus > Monopterus albus. The sequence goes on from NW_018128357.1 coordinate 73,712, forward strand.
ATTGCACTGGGTAAGTGAAAACTCTGACCCACTGGTGAAACTAAAGGAAAAGTCATGAGATCACCTAAGTCCTTAGTTTTCTTCCTCTAGGTACCACAGATGTACTAAATTAAATGGCATCCATCCAATAGTGGTCGATCCTTTTCACTCAAAAGCACAACTGTCAACCTTCTGGTGGCGCTAGAGGAGAGGTCAGGTGATGACCAGTATCGGTGGGATTCATCCTCTGGGGACCAGGGACATGTGGGACACCAAGAGGGTTAAAGTACTAGATTAGTCTCAATCTCATCTATTTACCATATTTATTATATTTTACTTACTTTTATTTTAACTGTTAAGTGTTTTACTTCAATTATTCATCTGTATTTGTTATATTTGCTCAGTATTGTTGTGACTAAGGCTGATGAGGGAGATACAGGCAGAGGTGAGAAAGTTGACCGGGAGATGACCACTAGTAGCCTTAAAGAGGGGAAAAACTTATTAGCCTGTTACTTGGAGGTCTGCCCAGACTGGATGGAGACACTGGGACACCTGTTGCACCTCACAGAGGGAGACATAGAAAAAAGCCTTTGATGTAAATATTCAGTGTTTTTAAGATGTCATCCTGTGACAGGTTAATGGGTTTATATATTACCTTTTAATGGGGTGGACATGTTTGTATGGCAGAGTGATATGCCACCTGTTACCTTGTATCACCTTAATGGAGTTTCTGAGATGTTTATGAGGTTTGGAGGTGTTTAGAGGTGTCATTAATCAGAGACATGTGTCAAGAAGATATGGTTTGCTCATTATTAGTGTTAATCAGCATATGATCTACAGTTGTTATGTCACCTGCATGTTTATTAAAGTTACTACTTTTGTTCCCATGGCTTCTGGAGAGGCGACTAAGCCTGACCTCTCTAGGTTCAAATACAGTGGTGTCTATTGCGCTGGGGGTCAAGGAGAGAAAGGTGGGCTAGAGCATGTTTAGACTTGGAGGTTCATGTAGAGAGTATAAAAGATGCTGCAGGAGCTTTGTAAACTGTTCTGTTTTGTGAACCAGAAACAAAGATATTGCCATTGGTGACCTTTTGCAATAAATCCTCTGCCTTGCTTCAGACTAAAGAGACTAAGAATGTTTTTTCAAAAGATAAGGAAATCATCACTAGCGTGTGCCTGACTTATACTGGCCCAGGTCAGGTTCCACAACAGACATCTCTACCAGAATCAATAGCAATTTAATGGCATCTCAGCCATTACAATGTGTATTGGACATGAACATCACCACTGTGTGTAAATGTGTGCTTGGCACATTACCATTGACTGTGCCGTCTTCAGCCCAAACAACCTCTCCATTAGGTTGCACCCTTTGAATGTGTGGAAACTCCAAGTCAATGGTGAAGGTAACTTTGGCTCCAGTCAGAGTTGGTGAATCATTCCCTACATTGAAGGACACTTTTCCACCTGCAAGAGAACAGCAGGAACATAGCATTTACATTCCTCTGGGTCCTCCAATTGTGTTTAATGATCCTTGGATTTAATATGCCTTTTAGATATGTTGTTTTTCATTTCAGAAATTTAAAGTAACAGGGCATTCTGGTGTCCTAGAGGTTTAACAAGACCCTATAATAAAAATGCCCCAAGGGACCTTTACTGCATGTCAGCCCCACTTCTTGTCAGCTTTCTTCCATCACTACCAAACAAAAATCAAAAATGGCCCAACAACAGTAAACAAAAAAGAAATATACAGTAACATGAACAAGTAAGTCTTTGATTATGCCAGTGTTATATGAGTGAACATACCTTTCCAGGACTCTTTGTATCGTGGGTCTCCGTCCTTCCAAATTGGGTACATCTTGGTGTTCCATGATGGATAGCGAGTGAAATCATTTCTGGGCTCTGAAATATCAAAAATCAATGCAACAAATACCACCCTGTGGTTTTCAGTAATATTTTATTTTACTGTTCTGAAATTTCTTAATCATTTACTGAATGCTTCCTGGAAAGAACACTGCACTTTGTTAGGCTATAAGAAAATAGAGGCAATGTCCAATTTCTACAGTTAACACAAAATTATTCTAGTTAATTCTGAATCTTCTGAGTCCTTTCATCAAATGCACAGCAGGTCAACTGGATATGCAAAATGTGCCTACATTTTACCTGTAATTAGTACCAAATTACATTAATCCAAGAAATTTACTATAGGAAATTACAGACAATTACACTTTTCTCCTCCTGCTTAATGTATTTGCTGAATGTATTTATTTGAATGCTCTCTTAACAAGGTTTTATTTATTCTGTTGGTTTTACAGTTGCACAGACTCCATTGTTGGAATTTATAGATGTACTGTATTTCATTTATATATTTTTCTGTCATAATAATGCCCACCAGTGCCCGAATGAGGCAGTTCATTGCCAATATTAATCTTGAATCCTTCCAGTCTGTCCCATGTGATGCTCAGCTGTGTGTGTGTGTGTGTGTGTGTGTGTTTGTGTGTGCATGAGCATGAACATGATTTTATTGCAAATTAGCAATGTCACAGGGGCTGACTTTGGATTAAACATCAATATAAATCAAACACATGCTTAGTCATCTTTCACGCTCCTGCCCCTCTTGCTTCCTGTCATGCTTTTATTTTCACATTACTTCCTGTTTTGTTTCACCTCAGTTTTGGCTCTTTTACATCATTAGTTCACCTGCTCCTTATTGTTTGCACCTGCTTTTACTTCTATTTAGGCAGCGTCCTCCCACCAGGAGGCTGCCAGATTGTTCTAGACCCCAGCTCCGACTCTCCAGCATTTATACCTTGCCTCTCTGTTTCTGACCTTGGATTACTGTTTTTTTGACCACCGTGTTTTGCCTATGCCCGCCCAGATTCTGATCGCCTGCAGTGTACCGACCTTCTGATTTAGTCCCCCTTGACCTCGAGTTTGGATCTCCTGGCTATACCTGTTTACCGGCGCCGACCCTGGACGGTCTTATCGACCTGATTGTGATCCTGGACTTTGTGTTAGTTGTTTTGGTTACAACAAGTAAAGAACTTGTCTCTACCTCGGTTCGTCTGGTTTTATAATTGAGTTCACCACAACCTCTGTTGGCATCTATACACACCAATCCTGACAGTCATCATGGTGGGTAACAGAGTAGTTAGCTAAACCAGATGTTCTAATGTTATTATGAATCCAGCCTGGATGATTTCAGAGTAATCGCTCTCCTTTGTCACGTTGCTCAAGGTTAGGCTTCACGACATTCTCTTGGTGACACTGGATGAACCTGAAGCCAAATGTTGCACAGTGAGCCATATAAAATTGACCGTAATCCCTGTAAGACTGATCAGGTGATAATTTCTCTGATATGCCATTATATAAAATATTAGCCTGATTAAATGAGTGCACATCCTGTACAACCATGTGAGTATTGTTTTAAGACAAGTGTGAAATTTCTAAACTTATCTTTTAAGATTAAATTCTAAGTATGAATAAAAGAATTAAGGTAAAAAGTTGGTGCTTTGGGTTGGTCCGTGTCATTTACATTCATGCATGGTCGGGTAAAGAGGTCATGTGAAAATGTAAAAGTGGGTCTTAAACCAGACCCATTACAGACCAAAACACGTTCCTCTGTTTGAGGTGCTGAAATGTAATGTACCTTATTAGAAAAGGCGATTTACTTCCATGTAAGGAAAAGAGCTGATTTCTTGAGGATCTATAACTTCTCCTAGAGCATCTTTTACCCTTTGCAGGATTACTACCCTACCTAACTGAGATCTGAAGACAGCCTCACTATAGTGGAACCACAGCACTGCTGTCTCACTTTTGCAGATATTTTCTTAAAATAAAATCATTTATGATGATTTGAAACAGTTCTTCAAACACTGGTGACAAAGAAATAGAAATAGAAAGATGTCTCTACACATATGACACCAGCATTATGACTGCTGTCTGTGATCCTGACTCCAGTGTAACTGCTACTTGTCCACATGTTGCAAAACTGTAATGTACTGTACTTAAGTACAAATTTAAACTACTTGTATTTGTACTGTACTATATGAGCATTTCCATTTCATGCTATACTTTGATATTTTATAGAGTTCGGAGAAACATGTAAATTTTACACCATTTAATCTCTTTGTCAGCTCTAGTTACTTTACACTACATAACAGTTCAAATTAGCTCTACCCTGGCCAACTACAAAACTTGAAATGTAGCTTACACTTTAATGCATCAGTAATAACAATCCAAAAATACTTTATAATGAGGCAGCTCATTCTGAAATGTTTGGCATCCATTTAAATTTACAAGATGTTAGAATTTATTTATGTGTAAAGCTGCAGTCTGGAGATTTGGCACATATTCTGTCTAATTTGTGCTAATGTTTATCTAACATTCTCTGTTAAATAATCTGTACTTACTTGCCACAGTGTGTGAAGCTACTTCCAGCAGCGCTACCAGTACAACAGACACCCACATTGTCAGCGCACCTCCTCTTTATGAAGAATGTGAGCAGCAGGCAACAGAAAACTGGCTTTATAAACTCCCTGATGTTTGACTTTACAGAGTGTATTAGCTGAAGAAACACATTGCAGCCTGCCCCTCCTTCAGTGAGATTTAGGAGCCCCTGGTTTGATTGTAATGTGTGTTTTTGGAGTGAAAGCATGTCTAGGGGATTACTGCTGCACATGCAGTAGAGACAGCACCACATAATCACATAAGAAATGCAAAATCCACAAGTACTTTTGCATGGCACCAGATTGGCTCACAAGACACTCGAGTGTGCACATTGATCAAACTAAATCACTTTAAATTAGACACCCTGTGAAACATATCACATATAATTATCATCATCATCATTATTTTACTACTGGGTAAGTTGTATACTTGAATATCCTTCCACGTACATTTGGGGGAGTTCTTACTATTGGTACTCTTACTTTATTGACTCAGTATTTTACATTAATACCAACCTTGTATGATTTTTCTTTTCTGATGCAAAGCTGGCAATGAGGCCTTCAGCAATATCATAAAAGCTGACAAAATGTATACATTTGGGGAAAAATAAAGTATGTATTACACTGTTTAAAACTGTATTAATACAACAGCATAATACTTAGATCATGAGGGCTCATCATTAACTCATTATCATCATTAAACTACCAAGCACTGAATTTCAGATACAGTATGAATGATCACCTAAATCTCTGATAAAGTCACTTGACCTATTTGGGCTGTCTCTCAAATGATTCCTACTTATGTGGAGATTTACTTTGAAATTCATGTTGCTACAGACAATTATCTGCCAGCAGAAAAATTTAAAAAGTACTACATATTAAGTAATAATTTAGAAGTATTTCAACTGAAAATGTACTGTAAATATTTAAGTGCCACAATGAGCTGTTCATTTCTGTGTCATTAGAACAATACTGCTAAGAGAGAGTGCATGGGGACAGACTTGGGAGGAATGCAGTGTTAATGAGGATTACTGAAACACTTGTGACTCTCTAAATTCATCCGGCTTGGTCCTTCTACTATGAAAAACTATAAAGTCACTTTGTTGAAAGATTTTTTTGTCTCCATATCATATGCCAAACTGTGACACTGTGTAAACCTCTTTTTAAACAATATCAGCATTTACAGCAAATCCTACTCAGACCTGTTTCATCTGCTGCTGTGTTACCTGTGAACCCAATAATGCCTCTCAGGTCTCCTCATCTCTATTGTATAATCATGTATACAGAAATGTAAAATATTTCATCTCATCAAAGTATGAAGATTGCTGACTGCATCAGATAGTGTGATTTGGAAACAAGGGGGTTAGAAAAAATATATAGTTTGACATTTTTCACTTTCTTGACTAGAGTTAGATTAAACTATCACACTGCCTGTTTGTTATGAAGAAGACTGTGAACAGTTAGCTTAGGCCAGCATAGCCTAAAGCCTTGAAAGAGAGGGATACAGCTCTCTCCAAATGTAACAAATCCCATAATTACTTCTGGCCTGGAAATAGTCCAGCAAATGACATGCTGTAGAAGCACAACTTGCCATTTTTACAATTTGGTTTTTATACAGAATAATCAAAGGAGTTAGAAATAAATGTCTTAATCAAAGAGCTTTTTACCTTTGAACAGAGCAAGGCTAGCTTTTTTTCCCTGGTTCTTTATGCTAAGCTAAGCTAATGGTCTCCTGGCTATAGTTTCTTGTAGATGGTACAAAACTGAGAGATGCACTGATCTTCTCATCCAACTCTAAAATAGACACCAAATAGTCTCTCAAAATGTAAAATTATTCCTTTAAAAAATAAAGTAAGAGCCCTGCTGTCATATCTATGTGCTAGGCTCATCCGTTCCAGCTTTGTTGACACTTGCTGTTGATTCAGCTCAGTGGTTAGTTTTGAAGCTTATATTTGTATTTACTTGCCTGATCAGAATTGTTTGCCAGTTCGAATTCAGAAGTTGATATAGTTTGACTCATCTACACTTCATTGTCATAAATGTATAAATATTTTTGTCCTCCCCAGCTACTTACTGCACATGACAGGGTCAGAATATGGGAAACACTTTTAAATATAATGTAGTCCAGTACAACACCATCTTTAACTATGACCTCAGTAATAAACACTTAACTGAAGTTATACATTTATGACCAAAAACTGACATATTTTGAACTTCATAAACACAGATGTTAAGGCAGAAGTACCACACTGAAGTGTATACAATTGTACAGGTGTACCTAATAAAATGGACAGTGAGGTGGAGGAACACCTGGAAAGGTGGAGGTCTGCTCTGGAAAGAAGAGGAATGAAAGTCAGTCATAGTAAGACAGAATACATGTGTATGAATCAGAGGGAGGGAAGTGGAACAGTGAGGTTACAGGGGGCTGAGGTAAAGAAGGTGCAAGAAGTTTTTGGGGTCAACAGTCCAGTGTGATGGGGAGTGTAGGAAAGAGGTGAAGAGGCGAGTGCAGGCAGGTTGGAGTGGATGGAGAAAGGTGTCAGGAGTGTTGTGTGACAGAAGAGTGTCAGAAAGAATCAAAGGAAAGGTGTACAAGACAGTAGTGAGACCAGCTATGCTGTATGGGCTAGAGACTGTAGCAGTGAGGAAAAGACAAGAGGCAGAAATGGAGGTAGCAGAGATGAGGATGTTGAGGTTCTCTTTAGGAGTGACCAGGATGGACAGGATTAGGAACGAGCACATTAGAGGGACAGTTCAGGTCGGCTGTTTTGGGGACAAGGTCAGAGAGGCCAGATTGAGATGGTTTGGACATGTGCAGAGGAGGGATAGTGGTTATATTGGTAGAAGGATGTTGGAGATGGAGCTGCCAGGCAAGAGGTCAAGAGGAAGGCCAAAGAGGAGATATATGGATGTGCTAAAAGGATAGAGTTAGGTGGAAACAGATGATTCACTGTGGCGACCCCTAACGGGAACAGCCAAAAGTAGTATAAGAAGATGGGTTGTGTATATATTATATATACTATTCTGTTAGGGTGCGCTCGAACACAGAGTGAGCGAGCAGATAAAAAGCGGACCCAGGTGGCTGGCTTCGGTGCAAGCAGTGAGGTTTATTTACAGTGAAGGTAGTGACATATATACAGGAGGAGTAATGAGGTAGATGACCGGGTGTCGATCAGCAGCAGCAGAAAAACAGTCAGTGGTATGGTGGATGATGATGTACCGGGCTGCGGATGCAGAGGTCACTCCTGGGCTGGTCAAGGCGGAGGTGATGATGGCTGTAGACAGAAGAGCAGGGATAAACTGGGTAAGGGAGACTGTGCATCGACCTGGGAGGCGGTGGCTGGTGGTGTAGATTAAATCCAGGGGGGTCCAGAGGAGAGGTCCGAAGAGGAAGAAGACACTAGAGGGGCAGGATAACGACTAGGGTGCTAACAAGGACTAGAGAGAACAAAGACAATCTTAGCATAAACTTGATAAAACAACATAACAACCACTGGCCTGACGACAGAGAAAGAACTGACAGGGGAGTGACTGGTGAACAGTGTATAAGTATGGAGGAGACTAATGAGGTGCAGCTGGTGAGTAATCAGGGAAGTGGGGCAGGTGTGTTGAATAGTGTAATCAGTGCAAGGGCTAGGCTAGTGTGAGGAAGAAGAAGAGAGGAAGGTGTAGCTGGGCAAACCTGACACTATACTATAGTATACTACAGAACATAAGTACGCAGACACTCATTTTACATACAGTTTAATAATGCCCACTTTCAAAACTCCAACAGAAGTAAGAGAGAGCACACTTCAAATGTAGATAAACCTTGATCTACCTTTTGCATGTGACTGCATCATATTGCTCAGTGGGCCCTCGTTTCCTAGCAACAGGAATGTGGACCATTTTGCTGCTGTCATCTTTTCTCCTCCACAGAGGCACACAGCCAGCTAGACAAAGAACACCTACGACATCTAGAATGGAGACATATTGCCTTCAGAATAAGTGTGTCTGTGGTACAGTACATACAGAAACTATGCTGATTCTCATGTAATATAAGTAACTATTACTATGCATCTGTGTTTATGGGTTTTGTAGCATTTGAAAAGATAATGTTGTCAGCATAAATAGTAGTAAACTTTCTGAAGTATTGTGACGTGTGTTTTATACGTATATCCTGGATACATGTAGGGTTAATTGGTCCACCCGGTAATGATGAGGGATTTTTTTTCTCAACTGTCCCATTTTTAATAACAATTTAACCCTCTTCTAAACAGCTTAAAGGTTTAATGTTAAACATGCACTTTCAACAATCCACAAAGATTTGTTTCCATTAAAGTGAACTAAAATGACTAAATTACAAATCTCTTTTAACAGAGCAACATGTGTAAAACTCAACAAAGAAAATATTCCAACATTTTAAAACATTGTATCAGTTGATTTAAATAATTTAATGTTTTCAAAAATGTAAAGACTTTTTGGTTGGATCCCTTTACATCATTCTTTTCAGTAAATAATAAACCTTAATTGCAGTTGAGCTCCACCTCAACATAGAGCTGCAACAGTAAAATGCTTCCTACTGCATGAGTAACTAACATGGAATGTAGCGCTTTGTTTCACTGAAAACCATCCAATACTGTGCTTCCTATGGTTTCTTTCCCACATAGACAAAAACTTTATTGCAGACTCAATGTCCAAAATACATACATGTAGGCTATTATTATTTGAGAGAATGATAATACCTATAGATTCTTTGCTCTTTTTTGTATAGACAGAAACGTATTTTGTAAAAAGTCGTGTTTTGCGATTATGCGTGGATTGGACTAGCTGTTTGGCATGACACCAAAACTCAGTAAATCTATAACGTTTTGTAATCAATCAATGACATGGGGCGATTTTTGTGTAATAACGTTTTGTAATCAATCAATGACATGTGTAGAGCACAACCGCAGTGTGTCCGTCTGTCCTGCAGGCGGCGCTGTGAATTAGAGTGCTGGCGTTCAGAAGGAGAACAGCGGTTTTAATTGGAGGAAGTAATACATCAACAAAGAAAGATGGCTGAAATGGTAGACTTGCAAAAGCTGAAGGTCGGTGGTGACTTAAATATACACGTTATTACAGACATCAGGTTGTTTTATTGGTAGAGGACATGCTGTGAATATTGTTAGCTGCTATACCAGAGGGCCAGGTTACAGCTAATTGAATGGTATAAAGAATAAAATGTGCCCTTCCTTGTGTGAACGCTAATAGCCGGCGTGCGTTCACGTTGTTCTTTCAGTTGCGAAACTGACTGAGCTTTGTTAAAGAACATATTGTTAAATTAGCTGGAAACGAATTGAAATTAGCAGATAGGATAGTAAATGTGGTACCTGACGTTAGATATAAAGTGTCCCGCCATATGTGTTCTTGGTTTATATAAATTAACAACGGCATCTCGAACAACATTAGCATTCCCATTAGCTAAACATAATCTCGGTAAAGAACGACTGCTGTTCGCTGGGGTTGCTACACGGCTCTCTGTCTGTGCGAAACTGCACACCTTCTACTACAAAACTACGTTGTTATATGTAGTCAGCTTTTCTACGAGTTTGTGGATGTACCACCAGAACATGTTTGAGGAGTACTGGTGTTTTATTAATTGGTTCTGTTCAAAACACCGTAGACTTCAATAAATTGTTCTTCTTGGTGTTATCATTTGCCTCATGCGTCAGTACCTGGTACTCTGATGTCAAGTCGATTTGAGAACTGCTCAGCCAAATGAAACATGTTTATCAGATAGCTTTATGCTAAAGCTTTACAGTGTGGCAAAGTGTGGTGTACATACATTAACTGGGCAAATACTTTTTCCACAAAGTGTATTTGGTTTTGGATAACGTATTTGCTTCATTTAAAAACTGCTAATTCAGGTTTCCTTTGGGATCTGAACCCATTTAGCATGTCATGTACAAACGTTAAAATTGTGGGATTGGCAAATACTTTTTCCCTGCACTGAATGTCAAAAATGTATGGAGAGATTACCACCCCAAATCGGATAAAGTAGTACACTATGTAAAATCTAAATTAAACCTGAAAATAGTGATGTGTAAATTATTTGTGTCCTGTATTACATTGAAAACAATCCAGGAGCACATTATTTTATGTGATGCCTTATCAATTTTATTTATTGTTCAAAATAAACGCTCACTTCAATTCTGATGCTGAAAAACATAAAAAAAATAATTAAAAAAGTTGTGGCAATAAAGCATTTACCACATTGTGATGTTGCTGTTCCTTTTCCCAACACTTAAAAGATGTTTAGGGACTGAGGACACCAAGTGATTAACTGTGTTTGGTGTCATTTTGTCCCATTCTTACTGCAAATACATCCTAAGGTGCACAACAGTCCTGGGTCTTCGTTGATTTGATTTGCATTTGAAAATGCGCCACACATTTTCTATTGGGAACAGGTCGGGACTGCAGGAAGGTCAGTCCAGCACTCACATCACTTCTCCCCCACAGCCAGACCTTGGTGATGTGTGAGGTTTTGCATTGCCTTGTTGAAATATGCATGGACATTGCTGGAAAAGATGTCTTGAAGGCAGCATGTGTTGCTCCAACATCTCTTTGTATTATTCAGCATTAATGGGGCCATCACAGAAGAGTAACTGACCTTTGCCAAGGGCATGGGCACAACCCCAGACTGTGACAGACCCTGGCTTTTGGACTTGTTGCTCGTAACAGTATGGATGGTCCTTTTCACCTTTGGTCCAGAGCACACGGTGTCCATTCCTTCCAAAAGAGACCTGAAATACTGATTTGTCTGACCACAGTGCACATTTCCACAGTGTGATGGTCCATCCCAGATGCCTCTGAGCTCAGAGCAGTCAACTGTGCTCCTGGACACTGTTGACATAGGGCTTCCTTTTGGCACAGTACAGTTTTGAGAAGCATTTATGGATGTAACTACGTATTGTAGTGCCTGACACAGGTGTGCCAAAGTCATCCTGGGCCCATGTGGTTATATCGCTTATAGAAGATGACGATTCTTGATGCCGTGCCGTCTGAGGGGCCAGAGAGCTCGGTCATCCAGCTTAGGCTTGTGCCCGTTACACACTGAAATCCCTCCTGATTCCTTGAATGTTTTAATGATATTCTGCACCATAGAGGGTGACATGTCCGAATCTCTTCCTATCGTTCTTTGAGGAACATTGTTTTTAAACATTTAAGTAATTTTCTCACACATATGTTGACAAACTGGTGGTCCTCGGCACATCTTTGCTCCTAAAGGGCTCGGCCTTTCCTGGATGCCACTTTTGTACCAGATCATGATGCAGTCACCTATTGGCATCACCTGTTTCACATGTAATCATCATTTCATTGTTTTACCTCATTACTGGCCCTGAAATGCAACTGTCCCAACTTTTTTGGAATGTGTTGCAGCATCAGAATTGAAGTGAGTGTTTATTTTGAACAAAGAATAAACCTGATGAGGTGTCAATCAAATAATGTGCTGCTGTATTGTTTTCAATGTAATCCAGGACACAAATGATTTACACATCACTATTTTCAGTTATAATTTAGAGTTTTACACCTTGTCCCAATGTTTTCTGATTTGGAGTTGTAATTTGATATAGTGCCTTTGCAATCAGAATATTTATTTACTGGTCAAAAGCCACCACATCTGTCTCACATGCTGATATCACCAGTTAATATGAAACTCCTGTTAAATTGGAACACTTTGGGATACCTTGTACTAGAGAGAGATTAAAAGAAAAAGCAAGGTGAAGTCATTACTAATTCATGCTCATTAAATTAAAAGTACTGCTTTCTGTTTCATTTTCTGTTGTAGCTTGCAGAACTGAGGCAGGAGTGTGAGGCCCGAGGTCTTGAGACCAAGGGAAACAAAGCAGAACTCGTTGCTCGCCTGCACGCTTATCTGGAGGAGCCTGGTGAGGACAGTTACCCTTCACACTGCGACCCATTTTACATATGCTGTAAACATGCGGGTGCACAAATGGTTCTTGTTGTCACACATAGACTTCATCAGGTTGAGTGGAGATACCTCCTTGTACAACTGAGATGAGGTGCAGTTAGCTGTTGATGTACAGTCAGGCTGTGTATCCTGTTAAACTCCTTAAAACCACTGATCTCTCTATTTGCTTCTGTTTCTTTCTGCTCTCTGCTGGTGGAAAACATCTTTTTTATCCATATTTGAAACCATAGAGGAAGATGTGGACGTTGATGATGTACTGGCAGAGGATACAGAAGTAATGTGATTGTTTATTTGACACGTGCTCTTTCACTTGCTCCTCTCAGACCCAGTCAGCCCGTTTTGTGATGTACTAATTAATGTTTCTGTTTTCCTTTAAGGACTTTACCAAAGTTGAGAGTGTTGACATCATAAAAGATACCCAGATTCCTGAATCTCCCGAGTGTGAGACGTAGGTTTATTTAAATTTATTATACTGTGTCAATCACTGTA
>NW_018128357.1:86616-91871 GCF_001952655.1 Monopterus albus
GAAATTTCTTACTGATGGCAACACCATTAGTTGCTGCCTGGCCACCAGAGGCAACTAGGGGTATGTAATGGGTTATTAGGGTTCACCACTAAAGAATCTTTGGTTGTTCCACTTCTTTCCATGTTATTTTTCCAGGCCTACTGAAAAGAAGGTGGTGAAAATAAGTCCTCCGTCGTCTGCCAGTGAAGTACGTATGACATGTTTGCGTGCACTAATAATTTGATCGGAAGCCTCAGCCTACATATTTTACCACAAAGATGTGGAAGTGATGTCTGAGCTCTCACACACACACACGTAACTAGGAAAACACTAGGAAATTCTGTACAAGCAAGGGAATAAATTCAGTTTTTAATTTTACCTTCTGTTTAACAGAGACTACAGAAGAGAGCTGAACGTTTCAACTTGCCTGCTTCAGCAGAAAGCAAGAAAGCCATTCGTGCCGCACGGTGAGCCCTGAAAAAGCCTGTTCTGAGTGTCTTTTAAAGGATCATTCTAGTTTAGTACAAATCTTATTTCCAAGGTTCTGACTTTCCAAGGAGTTATATTATTAATTTAATACAACAAATACAACAAATACCACACCACTACAGCAGCGATTACTTTGAGTCCATCCATGCACTTTCTGCGGCTTATCCATAGCCAGGTTGTGTTGGCTGTGTGCTAAACAAGCTAGTCAGAGCTCCCTCTCCCCAGTATTCCAGCTCCTCCTGGTGGACCCTCACTTATTTGAATTCCTTTACTCAGAGTAGCAACTCACCCCCAACCCAGAAGGAGCAAACCACCATTTTGTGGCCTCAGACTTTGATACTGGTGTTGTCATAACTGAAAGAAATGATGCTCCTCCTGGTGGACCCTCACTTACTTGAATTCCTTTACTCAGAGTAGCAACTCACCCCCAACCCAGAAGGAGCAAACCACCATTTTGTGGCCTCAGACTTTGATACTGGTGTTGTCATAACTGAAAGAAATGATGGCCTAAAGTGATAATAAGACTGAAGTTGGTATAAACTGGACTTAATTTTCAAGTAAAAATTAGTGTACCCAGCCATGTTGACATTATTCTGCTTTTGTTCCTCAGGTTTGGTTTGCCTACTGCCTCCAGCCCCTCAGCAGGTCTGTAGTTACACTTTAACATGTTTTGCTAATGTTGAATGTTAAAGGTCTCATTTGTTTCCTACCTGCTGTTTGTCCCCCAAACAGGTCTCGTTGCAAACAGTAAAACTGCTGTAAGTGTTCCAAACCTCATTTGTACATCATTTAGCTGACACTTTTCTTTAGTCCGTCATTTAACTTGTTTTAACTTTTGTCTTACAATGTTTCTGTCACTAAGGTGAACATGGACAAGCTGAAGCAGAGAGCAGAAAGATTTGGCATGAATGTCTCGTCCATTTCACAAAAGGTGACTCTGAGCTCGTGCTTGTTCTCACAGTGCACACGGATTCATGTTGAGACTACACTCTAAAGGTGACTTTATGTTTCTCCAGTTTTTTGTTTACATCATATTTCTACCTGTTTTTCCAGATTGAGGAGGATGAGAAGCTGAAGAAGAGGAAGGAGAGGTTCGGGATCTTGATGGGTGCAGCTTCAGCTGGTGCAGACGACGTGGAGGTCACTTTTCCCCCTATTCCTTTGTTGTTGTTTGACTTGCCTGACAGTAGTAGCCTGCTGTATTTTGTCACAAAGCAGTTACACATGAGAAGACCAGAGTGAATGAATGAATGAAGAAAAAGAGAATGTATATTGATATCAGTGTTTTCTTGTTTCTCTACAGGCAAAGAAAATGAAACGTGCTGAAAGATTTGGGAATGTGTAAATACCGTTTTAGTTTTTTTCTTTTTGTAAAGTGTTTTTTTATGGCTTCAGAGATTTCTGAAGATGACAAACAACACCTAGGGTTCCTGTAAATCAAAAGTATAATTAAATACCTAGATAAATGGTGGAGTTAGATTATTGAAATGTTCAAAAAACAAAGTTTAAACAGTTCTTTATTATTTATTGAGCTTAACTGTTCCATTTATTGGAACATCATTTTTCTCAGTGCTGCGAAATAAGGGTGACTCTTTTCATTTCCCTGACTTTTGATGTGGGACCTAGAGGGCTGTGTGTACATGTGCGACTGAGAAGTTGCTAATTATCTTTTACTCTTCATTCTCGATTTTACTGCTCATCCAACAATAGGACCTTCGCTGCTGTCTGATTTGCTTCTCTTAGCTACACTTTGACAAAGCTGCAGTAAAGTCCATTTATTGAGTCTTTATCCAGCACACGGTCGGCCGTTGGTGGTTGGTCGAGCAACATCCTGCAGCTGCTTCACAGTCAAGGTCTTCCAGCTTGTTGTAGCACTTTAGGAACCAGTGAGGCTTTATTTGTTTAGAGATAGTCGTCATAATAATAATAGAAACAATGTTAAATTGTAACATCTCCTACATGATGCAGGGTCTGATACTAACCCAGAATCTAGATCTGCCCTCATCACCTGCAACAAGGCCCAGGAAATAGAAAGTGTGTAATATAAACCAAAACTAAACTGAGGAAGTTGGGTTGAAGAGCAAATGCATCAGGTTCAGGATAATAGAAAGTAAAGCCAGTATCTCTGTTTAAGTAATGTGGTTGAACTCATTTATTTGTAATCTTAATGTGTATTTACATGCTTGAAAGAATAAATCAAATCAAATCCAAACAAATATTTAACTGTACTTTTGATTTATCAGACAGCCTGTTATTTTTTTTTAATTTTTTTGTTTTTGTTTTTTGGGATTTCATTGGTACAATGCTTCAGTTATCTGTTCATTTTATAACATTTTGAGATTTAAAATAAAGTGTTTTCAACTTTTTGACATCTGTTTTCTTCAGTTCTTGCTCTTCTTTCTGTATATCTTTATTGTATCCACTTGGAAGTTGATGTAGAGAATCATTAACTTGAACTGATGTTAAGAGTGGATATTTTTAGTATTCACTTATTTATAATTTACATGCAGATTAATGGAAATATGTAGATATTTCAGTCAGTTTTGTCTCCTTCAGATATTAAGATACAGTGGGTACAGAAAGTATTCAGACGCCCTTAAATTTTTCACTCTTTGTTATATTGCAGCCATATGCTAAAATCATTTAAGTTCATTTTTTTCTCATTAATGTACACACAGCACCCCATATTGACAGAAAAACATAGAATGTTTGACATTTTTGCAGATTTATTAAAAAAGAAAAACTGAAATATCACATGGTCATAAGTATTCAGACCCTTTGCTGTGACACTCAAATATTTAACTTAGGTGCTGTCCATTTCTTCTGATCATCCCTGAGATGGTTCTACACCTTCATTTGAGTCCAGCTGTGTTTGATTATACTGATTGGACGTGATTAGGAAAGCCACACACCTGTCTATATAAGACCCTACAGCTCACAGTGCAGTTCAGAGCAAATGAGAATCATGAGGTCAAAGGAACTGCCTGAAGAGCTCAGAGACACAATTGTGGCAAGGCACAGATCTGGCCAAGGTTACAAAAAAAAATTCTGCTGCACTTAAGGTTCCTAAGAGCACAGTGGCCTCCATAATCCTTAAATGGAAGACGTTTGGGACGACCACAACCCTTCCTAGAGCTGGCCGTCCGGCCAAACTGAGCTATCGGGGGAGAAGAGCCTTGGTGAGAGAGGTACAGAAGAACCCAAAGATGACTGTGGCTGAGCTCCAGAGATGCAGTCGGGAGATGGGAGAAAGTTGTAAAAAGTCAACCATCACTGCAGCCCTCCACCAGTCGGGGCTTTAGGGCAGAGTGCCCCGACGGAAGCCTCTCCTCAGTGCAAGACACATGAAAGCCCGCATGGAATTTACTAAAAAACACCTGAAGGACTCCAAGATGGTGAGAAATAAGATTCTCTGGTCTGATGAGACCAAGATAGAACTTTTTGGCCTTAATTCTAAGCGGTATGTGTGGAGAAAACCAGGCACTGCTCATCACCTGTCCAATACAGTCCCAACAGTGAAGCATGGTGGTGGCAGCATCATGCTATGGGGGTGTTTTTCAGCTGCAGGGACAGGACGACTGGTTGCAATCGAGGGAAGGATGAATGCGGCCAAGTACAGGGATATCCTGGACGAAAACCTTCTCCAGAGGGCTCAGGACCTCAGACTGGGCCGAAGGTTCACCTTCAAACAAGACAATGACCCTAAGCACACAGCTAAAATAACGAAGGAGTGGCTTCACAACAACTCCGTGACTGTTCTTGAATGGCCCAGCCAGAGCCCTGACTTAAACCCAATTGAGCATCTCTGGAGAGACCTGAAAATGGCTGTCCACCAACGTTTACCATCCAACCTGACAGAACTGGAGAGGATCTGCAAGGAGGAATGGCAGAGGATCCCCAAATGCAGGTGTGAAAAACTTGTTGCATCATTCCCAAAAAGACTCATGGCTGTATTAGCTCCAAAGGGTGCTTCTACTAAATACTGAGCAAAGAAAATTTAAGGGGGTCTGAATACTTTCCGTACCCACTGTATACACCGTGGACTCATCCTCGGATCCGAATAAAATTATATACACTCCACATTTCTAACTGTGACTGGATATTAAGCCAGAGTCGCAGCAGTTCCCCTGTATTGAAACATTTACCATTCATTACTGTAGTAATCACTGTAAATAAAAACAATCTACCACACTTTAGAGGCATATGACTGATTTATGAACAATTTCTCATGTGATTGATCTTGTTGATAGAACATTCATATTATAATTGGAAGGTATGTGAATATTTGAGGATGATTGTAGTGCAATTGAAACAATTTCAAGGTTTAAAAATGGGCCTAAATGTAGTTTACAAATGATGTTTTGAATAAAAGATTAATATAGAGTCTGAACTTGCTTTAACAGCTTTTCGGTTACTATATTTGTCTACTACATGTTCAAATGTAGTCAGTAATAATGATAAGTGAGTCTGCAGTTCCGGGTTGCAAGCGAGAGCAGACATCTTTACTGCTCCTCTTGTCTGTTCTATGATTTTTCACATCTTCTACATTTTCAAGTCTTTGAACAAATTCTACAACTATTGAAATGCCTCCAAGAGGGAAAAGAGCTAATAAATCAGAAGCGAATGAGGATGTTGAAGCAGAAGAGGATTATATTTCAGCGGCGCAAGTAACAGAGATGTTGAGTCAGCAGAAGCAGATGTACACCGCTGTTTTGAGCCAACAACAAGACAACTTCAAAGGTTTTGTGCAACTACTTATGGAGACAAATAACAAGAGACTCGACGAC
>NW_018128357.1:94250-94710 GCF_001952655.1 Monopterus albus
TCAAAAACCGGTTCACCTCAGCCCCCGTACTCCTCCAGCCTGATCCCTCATGGCAGTTCGTGGTCGAGGTGGACGCGTCCGACACTGGTGTGGGAGTGGTCCTTTCTCAGCGGTCCGGGGAAGACCATGTCCTGCACCCCTGTGCCTACTACTCCCAACGGCCGAATGTAACTACGATGTCAGAAACAAGGAACTGCTGGCTATAAAATTGGCCCTTGAAGAGTGGCGGCACCTCCTCGAGGGTGCCGACCAACCTTTTTTAGTCTGGACCGATCACAAGAACTTGGCCTACCTCCAGTCAGCTAAAAGATTGAACCCCCGACAAGCGAGGTGGGCCTTGTTCTTTGATTGGTTCCGGTTTACCCTCTCATATCGGCCGGGGTCTCGCAACCAGAAACCAGATGCCCTCTCCCGACAATATAACCCCCCAGCCACTGTTGACACTCTGGCGCCCATTCTG
>NW_018128357.1:95051-100910 GCF_001952655.1 Monopterus albus
TCACCATCGTCGACCGTTTCTCCAAAGCCGCCCATTTCCTTGCCCTTCCACAACTCCCCTCTGCTCTAGAAACCGCCCAGCTCCTGGTTCAGCATGTTTTTCGTATTCACGGCACCCCCATCACTATCGTTTCTGACCACGGTCCCCAATTCACCTCTCATGTCTGGTCTGCTTTTTGCACTACCCTCGGAGCATGTCCCTGTCTTTCCTCTGGTTATCACCCCCAGACTAATGGGCAAGCTGAACGGCTGAACCAGGAGCTGGAAAACACCCTCCGCTGTGTCACCAGTGGACTGCAGCCAGTTGTTGCCCTGGGTGGAATATGCTCATAACACACTCTCTAGCTCCGCCACTGGTATCTCTCCCTTTCAGGCATCTCTCGGTTACCAACCTCCCCCTCTGTCCAAGCCCACATCACTCGCTGTCAAGCCGTCTGGGATGAGACTAGGGCCATTTTGTTGCGTATGGCAGACCAGAATAAGAGACTGGCTGTGTCCGAGCGGATCTAACAGGATTAGAAGTTATTTGACACAGAGGCGTCAATTTGTGCAGTTGGGTGAATACCAATCGAGTGAGCTGGATATTGTATGTGGTAGTGCCTCAGGGTTCTGTTTTGGGACCTAAATTATTTATATTATACATTAATGATATATGCAAGGTTTCTGATTTAGTGAAAGTGGTTTTGTTTGCTGATGACACTACCATATGGGCATCGGGTGAAAACCTACAACAACTCTCTGGACGGGTTTCACAGGAACTTGAGAAGATAAAGAAATGGTGTGACAGTAATATATTATCTCTGAATTTGGATAAAACAAAATTTATGGTATTTGAGAATTGTAGACTATATAATGAACTTCAATTGAAAATTGGGGGAGCTAATATAGAATGAGTATATGAAATTAAATTTCTAGGTGTCATAGTTGATGACAAATTCTAGGCCATAACGCGGTGGTAAATAAGAGAGCAAGAGTTAGCAGTGGTTGTGTTATTTCGACGGTCACACCAATGGAGCTTTCATACAGTCTAAATTGTTACAATTTTTTGATTTAGTGGGATATAAGACTGCAGTGTTTATGTATAAAGCCAGGAGCAATTTATTACCTGGTGGAATTCAAAAACTATTTAATGAAAGGGAAGGGGGATACAATTTAAGGGGTCAGTTAAATTTAAAAATTCATGCTATACGTACAACCAAAAAAAAGATTTTGTATTTCCATAAGTGGGGTAAAACTGTGGAATAATTTAAGTGTGGACATAAAAAATAGTAATAGAATTGATGAGTTTAAACATAAATATAAAGGTATGTGTCAATCAAGATATATGCAAGAACAGGCTTAATGATTAATTAGATGGAACATTGTGGGTGTGGTGTATGAATGTTAACACTCTGTTATAATTTTTTTAGTATATTACTTGTGTGGTGTAGAAGATAATTATTTATGTAGAGATACTGCTTGTAAACCAATGATGGTAAGATGATGTCATGGGGTAGGACTGGATAAGTCTGACTTCTTCCTACTCCATTCAAGCATGTACTAGGTATAAGCAAATTGATATTGGATTAGCATTTGTTGGATATGTGTAAAATTATGTGTGTTGACATATCAACTGTCTTTACATGCTTGAAAGAATAAATCAAATCAAAATCAAATAAAAAAATCAGTTCCTCCCACAGTCCAAAGACATGCAACTTAGATTGACTGGTGACTCTAAATTGCCCATAGGAGTGAGTGTGCGTGTGTGGTTGTTTGTCAGCTTTGTGATGAACTGGCGACCTGTCCATGCTGGACCCCACCTCTTGCCCAATGTCTGCTGGGATTGGCTCCAGCAGAAGAAGTTGATAAATGGAGCCCTTTTCCTGGGGATAAACACCTCACTGGTGAGGTTCTCTAATAAATTAAAGAAATAGCTAAAAAGACAAAAGTGACAAAAGGTTGTTCTTATTAATGACTGACAACTAATCTATAAAGAATTAGTCAATTATTTACTAACAACGTATACCCCCAAAGGTACCTTACATAAAGAGTTAATCAGATTTTAGAATGGTGACAAGAAAATAGGGTCTGAACCTTTATTTCTGGTTCATGGAGAAGATAAAAAAATGTTCTCAGCTGTCTTCATTCAGTCACAAATAATGTGACTGTTATCCCCACAGCATTATCATGCCTTTTGGAATTACATCATTATTATTATAATTTAAAAAATAATATGGTTTTAAAACCTTTGGGAGTGACATCTGTTATATCTGTTGTACTGGACTACATTATATTCAGAGTTGTATTTATATTTTTGTCCTCCCCAGCTGCATAGATGTGAGAATATTAGGAACACCTCTGAATATAATGTAGTCCAGTACAGCACCACCTTTAACTATGGCCTCAATAATTAACATTTGGTTGAATTTATACATTTATGATAATTTCACTAAAATCTGTAACGAAGACAACTTCCTTTTGTGATTAAACATACAACCAAGCTGACTCTGATTTTTAGGCTGATCCTAGTTAGGGGTGTTTTGGGGGCCTCTGTTGGTTCCTACAGGAATTACATTGACGTTGCTCCCGGTGTGACGTATTTTCCTGTGACGCGTAGAAATTTTAAACTCTCGTCCTTCTCAGTGATGGCGGCTTCGTTTCGTTCTCCTTCTACAAACTGTAATAACAAATGGTACTACACACGACAACAGATTGACGACAGCCCATCACGGCGTGCTGGACTAGATCCCGATAAGGAACTGTCCTACAGACAACAGGCGGCCAACCTGCTCCAGGACATGGGACAGCGACTCAATGTGTATCTTTTGTCGAGACGACTTGCGTCTTACCTAACGTTAGCATGTTAGCTAGCGAGGTTTAACTTCTCATGAAGCCGGTTCGGCCAAGAGTCCGATTGGTTTAGGTTATTGTGTTTTGTTCGAATGTCTTTAGTTTAGTTTTACGTTTCCTATCTGTATCACACAATGCTTTGTTGTTATGTTTACGATAGCTTGGTAACGCTATCAGAGAGGCGCGTTATGCTAAACCGGGGCCATGAAGGCCTGTGTGTCGGTGGGCCTTGAGGACGTTAGCATTAGCTTCGCCTTTACTGCATTGATATTAGTGAAGCAAAGGTACAGAGCAGAATGTCTTATTGTTTTAGATGCGCAGTGTTTTAGTGCTTTAGTGTTTTGGGGTTTGGGGGGGTGCTCGTCAAACCTATTTACGTTTTATTTAATAATATGTGCTTCCGGGTAACTTCAGACTGATTTGTAGCCAAAGCTGGCTCGGGCTTCAGCTTGTTTTGCTACTGATGTGATGTAGATTCTTACAAGTCAGTGATTAAACTAAATATTTTCGGTTGTGGTATTTAACATGTAGACCAACGACTCCAGGCTTATTGGGGATATACTTTAAAAACAGCAGTTGCGATGATATGGTACTGTTTGCTACATTGTCCTTAACTGCCAGGTATCAGGTCCCAACTTACAATTAATACAGCTATTGTGTACATGCATCGATTCTACATGGTCCAGTCTTTCACCAGATTTCACAGAAATGTAAGTATTTGTTTGTTTTTTTTGCCACTGTCAGTTCTGGAGTCAGTCAGCTCATTAATTTCTGTGAGTTTCACCTCATCAGGTTATTGCTCCTGCCGCTCTCTTCCTCGCTGCAAAAGTTGAGGAGCAGCCCCGGAAGCTGGAGCATGTTATCAAGGTGGCCCATGCATGCCTCAATCCTCAGGAGCCTTCACCAGATGTGCGCAGTGATGTAAGTGAAAGTGACCTGCATTTGTCCATTGTCTTCTGCTGTGTTTACCTAACAGGGCATCTCCATAATAATAAAGCTTAAGGAGCCTGTGTTTTCTTTTTTGTGTGTTTTCATTCAGAAACAACAATTTGGTTTCAGACCTTGTTACCAGCACTTAAATATTTTAGATTTGAGTGGGCCACAAACCTTTTCACTGCTCCAGTTTGTGACACTCGCCATCACGCTTATGTTCTCCTGGTTTTTAAGTATAATGTCTTGGAATACACTTAATAGTTTAAGTTTTCTTCGTTATGCGCGGTTTTTACAACACATAAACTGGGTTACTTGGACGAGGTATTTTGTTTTGATGTGCCTCGGATATCGAGGCTGCATGATATGTGGGTGAGGAGAGCAAAAGACGAAATGCATCCTAGTGTCTGTGTAGGCTGTCAGTAATCCAGGTCATGTAATGTCTACTACTTGTAAAACAAGAGCATCTGTACTGGCTATATAGCTTTTATTATTCCATCATTTATGTGTGAGATTTGGTTAGTTCTATAAGAATGATAGGTGTTAAACATTTGAACATCAGCAACCTCATCTTTCATTTAAACTTGGAGAGTCTTTCAGATGAATCGTCAAAACATTTTCAGGACCAGATAGCATGTCCAGTTGCTCTTGTTTGACCAAGGACAAAGGGCGCCCAGTGAGTAATGTGCCTGTCCTCTCAACCTCAGGCCTACCTGCAACAAGCCCAAGACCTGGTCATTCTTGAGAGCATAATACTCCAGACCTTGGGTAAGTTGGGAAGAAAGAACTGGGTCCCTGCAGAAACATGTGATTGTAAAAATAGTGCTAACCTGTTTTACTTTTGTCCACAGAAACCTCATATGTGGTTAGAAGCATTGGGAAGTGACATCCATACTTCATATTAGCTTCATACTTGCATGTTATTAATGCTTTTTAAATTCCACTGTCACTGTTTTCACATTGCCCCTGATGTTTCATATAAAGTGATTGTCAACATTATTCTCTGAAACACTCACTTTGGTGTAACATTGTTCATTTTCTGATTTATGGGGATGTTTTTTCTTTTTTTTTACTACAGAATGGGAAATAATCTTTCTCATGGAACCTGGATTTAATGGTACAGCCTAGTGTACATATTAGGAAGTCTTCTCAGGGATAGATGCTAATATTTTTAAGCACTGGCTCCACAGGCACCCAAGCCTCTAAATTTGGTGGCCCAAATGTAAATATAATTAGATTTTTTTCCTGGGCTGGACTGGGTTATTTTTCTATTCCATATTGTTAGAAGAGTCTATGCTGCAAAATAGTGCAGCTGCATTTTGAGATGTTTTAACTGATCCTGTTTTAATGAATGTCACTTTAGTTCTACTTTGAGTATGAATTATCATATGCAATAGAAAGGTAAAAGGTTTTTCCACAAACTCAGATGACTGGCTTCTCTCCTATGATTTCATGAATCTCTTCAGACTTTAGAACTGTGCATGAGATAGGCATGATCGTCTAACTTCTAATTGAAGCTTTGGGTGACCTATGCTTTTTTCACTGTCACCTCACCAGACAGTGACACCATCTGGCAAATCATGCACAGGGGACGATTGTGGACTTCCATAGGAAAAAGGCTGTTGTTTAACTTGTTAGCATGAGCATTCACTGCTATTCACTGTTGAATTTGGGTCACAGTTAGTGCACCATAAAGACACGCAATGTGTTTTCATTGGTATTTGATGTTAAACAGTTTTATATATCAGTGCTGACTGTATTTGTAGACTGTTGAACTAAACGGTGCAAATGAAAGGGGATGTTTGTGGAAAGTTAACTTTGTATTGGCAAAGTGCAGAGGGTCTGAGACACAGGGTCTGATTCTCAATGGAGATCTAAGAAAGCTTGGTGGCCATAGTAGGCCACCCGCTGGGGATATGTGGTGGCTGCACAGTAGCTTTTTGTGGCCATCGGGCCATGGTTGCTGCATTTTTCTGCATTTTGTATATTAAGCTCTGTTTCCTTTTTTGTCCCCTTTTTATTGCAGCTTTTGAAATCACTATTGACCATCCACACACTCATGTTGTGAAGTGCACGCAGCTTGTCAGAGGTACCAGCATCA
>NW_018128357.1:100946-117065 GCF_001952655.1 Monopterus albus
AATTTGCACATGAAGTTGTTAGATGGCAGGTTTTAAGTTTATGTATTTGTTTTGTTGTCATTTCAGCGAGTAAGGATCTGGCCCAAACGTCATACTTTATGGCTACCAACAGGTATATTCACTGTAAAACACGGGCTGTTTTGTTTTTGTTTGTTTGTTTTTTGATTCAAACACTAACTTCGGCTATTAGATAGTAAAATTCTGCAGTGCTTTCATGTCTTTTGGTGCATAATCCTACAAAACTCAATATACTGAAATCTATCTCTATCTCTATCCTCCTGTTTCTGTTATTTCTTGCCTTCTGGGACGGATCCGGCCACATAGTCTCCACTTGACCACTTTCTGCCTGCAGTATAGTCCACCAGTTGTGGCCTGCGTGTGCATCCATCTCGCCTGCAAATGGTCCAACTGGGAAATCCCTGTGTCTACAGACGGCAAACACTGGTGGGAGTATGTTGATCCCACAGTCACCCTCGAATTGCTGGATGGTATGTCTGTAAATTCAGTCTACTTAAAGTAAAAGCAGGAACATGTTTTGAAAAGTACCACAAGTCCTATGTAAGTTAGAGGCTGATCTGCTAACTGTAGCCTGTAACTTGCTTCAGAGCTCACACATGAGTTCCTGCAGATCCTGGAGAAAACACCTAGCCGGTTGAAACGGATTCGCAACTGGAAGGTACACTTTTTTCCCAGAGCACAACCAAATCCTCTTGCTTTGTGCAGAATTTTTGTTGACTGGCTTTTCTGTGCTCATGTTCTCTTGTCTCCAAGGCTGGAGGTCAAACACCAAAAGTCAAGCCAAAAGTCCAGGAGGAGGGTGACCAGAGGGACACTATGATGAGCATGATCTCTATGGCCTCATCAGAGAGCACTGTCGCAGGCCTGATGAGCCTCTCAGCTCCGCCATCTGCCTCTTCTTCTTCATCCGTGGGTGATAAGGAGAAGGGTGCATCTGGCAGTGCTCAGACTTGGAGTGGAAAAAGCCAAGGAGGATCTGAGCAGCAGCAGCCCAACCATGAAGTCCACACCCCAGCTAAGGTAACGCTGAGTGAGTACCGTGCCAAGCATGCAGATGTCCTGGCTGCCCAGAAGAGGAAGCTTGAGAACATGGAAGCTAGCGTGAAGAGGGACTATGCCAACGCTGCCCAGGCTCTCATTGGTCAGCAGCAAAGGAAAGAGAAGCAGCAGCAGCAACAGCAGCATCACCAGCAGTCCAGCTCCTCTGACACGTCCAACCCTTCACCCATTATCCTGAAAATCCCCCTGGAGAGGGAGAGGCATGACAGGAGCACTCTAAAAATGCGTTTCCCTGTAGCAGGGGGAGGAGGCAGTGGGCACAGCAGCAGTGGACGAGGTCAGGATCAGGACATCAAAGTCAGAATACGAGTGCCTGAGAAGCAAAGAGGGAGTTCTGGAGAGGAGGGCAAGAGCAGGGACAAGCACAGGGAACGGTCTAACCACCACCATCACCATCACCACCACCACCACCATTCTTCATCTGGCGGTGCCTCGCTTTCTTCACATAAACATTCATCCAGTTCCAGTGGGGCATTAGGAAGCAGCAAAAAACTCCCCAGCGATTCATCTAGAACAGGTTCTTCATCCTCCTCAGCCTCGCGTAAGAGGATACACTCTCAAGATCCCACAGCAGGCTCTCACCCTCCCTCCAAAGTCAGCAAGTCCTCTAGGAATCCTTACCAGCTGCCATCACTGTCTTCCTCCTCTGGGCAAACTGTGGGGCCCAGTCCCGACATCCTCCCCACCATTGGACTTCCCCACCACCAAGTGGGCTATTCACACTCCAAAAGTGATAAGACGGACACTAATGGACACGGTGCAGCGGGTGGAGCCCAGTCGAACGAGTACCAGGACACTTTTGAAATGCTGAACTCGCTTCTGAGCGCACAGGGTGTTCAGCCATCCCAGCCGTCCATGTTTGAATACAGATCCCAATATGGGGACTACCGCTACAGCGGTGGTTCCAGGGGCAACAACCCCAGGCCGCCACCCCTGCCTTCAGAACCCCCTCCGCCCCTGCCGCCATTACCCAAATGAGTTCCAGATCAGGTGGTGGTAGTTGCGTTGTACGAGACTTCACAAACGTCCATTTAAAGTATTGTATAGGAAGGCACCCATCAATTTTAATGGGCTTCAGTGTGACACCAGAGAAATGAGACAAGAGTTCTTTTTACAGTTGTGAGGCAATAATGATAGGCTTCAAAAGCTTATAAAATATGAGGACAAAAATTTTTAACGTATAGAGAACATTTTTTTTCCTTAAATGAAATGTGATGATGGGACCCGATTACTGTTTTAGAAGAAGTCATTGTCTTGAAATCGTGAGAAATTACCACGTTTCCATCACTTACCTGTTAGGTCTTCTTACCAGTTGTGTTTTTATAATGTTTTTATTGGATATTATTTATTAAGTGAATGCTTTAAAAAAAAAACGGTCCCTTTTCTACCTTTTTTAAACTTTCCCTTCTATGTTCTTTTTGGGCAGAGGGATGTTTCTTCAAGCCTGTACAGAGCAGATTGAGAGTGCATGTCTCCAAAGCCATCTTTATCAGTTTTTTTAATAAACAGCCATAACCTCAAGAAAAATATATGACTGCTCCACCACTGATGTTTATCGATTTGATTTCTTGCATTATTTGGTAAACTTGTACACAGATTATAAAATGTTTAAAACAAACATGAAATATTTTTTAACACTTTACTAGAAAAAAAATTACAAAAAGAAGTAAAATAAGCTTGATTTTGAGTGTTGCAGTCATTGTTTTAATGGTTTTAAATTATTCATATTTAGTTCTCTAAAGATTACACTAACGGACAATGTTCATACTAAGGATATACAGCTGTGGTTTATCAAAGGGCTCAAAGAGTGTAAACGTCTACCTGCTGTGGTCACAATGAAGGAATTGCCAACAAAAAAAAAAAAAAAATCCCTCTAGAGAAGATGTTTTTATTTTGTCCTGTAACCGTCACTTGTCCATGAGTTTCCCTACGAGGCAGCCTTTTAAGGTTATACTTGCATTGAAAGGTAGGCATAAGCAGCGTTGGGATAGGCATCATTTTCCATGGCACTGGTGTTAATCAAGTCACTCAAAGTTGCTGGATAAAGCTGTTTTTCTGTTGGCACTCAATTTGTGATGGCCATATTGAGCACAGCATACAATACAATACAATACAGTATTTGCAATTTCAAAGACTAATCAAAGGTCATCTGTGGTCATTTTTCATTTATGCATTTCCTTTGTGGATGTAAATGTGGAAACTGAAGTGTATGCCTGCCAGTTAATGGTGGTCTGATTTAATCATGTCAAGCTGTCTTTTGACTCCATACCTTCAGACTAAATGTTTATAATCAATACATGAGTCATGAAAAATGTTTGCGTGTTCTTTAATTGTGTAAAATTGTAGACGGGTTGTTGGCATACCTCCACTACAGGGTCATGAGATTGAAGCGCAATACTGTCTAATCTGAATTGTTTAAATTTTGTTTTTGGCCAAAATAGCTGAAGAAGTGCTGTTTGTTGGCAACAGAATCTGGTAGCATATGTACATTAACTGATGGTAGGCTTTATATGGTTTGGATTGTATAGGGTTACTGCATTTAACCTGCTTTCTCATCAGTTTGTAATGAAAAACTCTATTTTAGGCATCTCACAGTAATGCAGTACAACAGATCAGCCACACAACTGTAAAAATATGTTTGCTGTCTTGATAGATGGAAGATATGCTGAAAGAAAACATCTGCTCAGGCAGCAGATGTTTTATGTGCTGTTCAACTCTTAGTTGTAACAGGGAAACAGTAAATGCACTGAATATTTATATCTGTGGGTTTGCCTACACTGCAGTTGACAAAGTGTTACCAATATAATTGTTAGACTATTAGAATAGATGTACAATTTAACATTGCCATTTTTGAAAATGATTTTTATTTATCTGGACAAATCTTCCCATTTAAGTATTAACATCATGCTGTGATAAAGTCCTACAGAACGACATGCATTTCAAAAATAAATCCATGTATGAAAATAACGGAAGACCCTCATGCAACCCAACAATGCAATATCATATTGGTACAAAAAGTTTAATGTTTTTTTTTTCACATCTTGGTGTTTTTAGTGACACTCAGGTCTGGAAGTGAAGCGTTTGGGGATTTTCAGTTTTCATTTAAAAGGTATATGTAAACACTGTTCTTTTTGATATGTGGTTGCTTTATTCTCAAAGTCAATAAATATTTTAGGAAAACGCGCACTGCTCTATGTTTCATCCAAGTGTACTGCTGCGGCGCTGTGGGTGTGAGAGAAACGTGCGTTTAGTGTCACTTTGAATGGCGATTAGATTGGCCAATGAAATACGTGGAACTCCGGGGTGTTAGCCAGTCACACTCGAGGGGCGTGTTCATTTGGCGACCGCAGTTGCTGTGCTAGTTATTACGGAATGCAGGAAAATCGACGTAGTTGTGCTCCAGGAGCTACAGTAGGACGGACTGCACAAAAGGAGGTAGGAATACCTACACAAGAGATGAGGCTATGTTAATTTTCTGGCTCCAGTGCGTTATATGGTATATAGAAAAATGAATGTCTGTTGCCGTCGGTCAGCGAAGCTCTCTTCTTGGCTGAAAATTGTGAAAATTAGCGGTTAGCTAGTATAAGTAACTGCTAAACAAAGATGGCGACTCCGAACTGAAAAAAATGACGCCAGAGAGAGGCGGGCTAAAGCTTGGTGTGGCGCCTAGTTAGACTTGTTCAAGACGGACAAATGTAGCCTAACGTTATTTCTGATGGAGTTAGCTGTAGCTGGAATTTAAAAAGTAGCCTCTAAGTTGGCATGGTTTAAATTGTTGTGATATTACTAACGTGTAAGAAAAAAGTGATTGTGCCTAGTCTGACAAAGTCCCGGGGTCTTGTTTGGAGATCTGTTTCCCTCTGGCTATGATTAGGATAAGGGCAGGTAGGGTTCGGGTTGGAGGAAACGCACCTCAATGGGGGAACAGATCCTGACACAACACCGGGACTACTTTTCACTCATATCGCTTCAGCTTATTTATTGAGATTCATGTAACCATGTTTACATCGTGTGTGTTTAAAATCTGTTCACTTTAACATTGGCCTTTGGACCAAGATTATAAATAATGGGATAAATGATAAAACTTGGATTTCTAAAATGTGTTTCTCTGAAATTCCTCAGTCACATATAGTCGTATTTTTTGTGCAGTCTTCACAAACCGCATCAGTTTTAATATTAATATATGACTTTGACATTAAAATGAACACGTTCATTGTATTTTCCTGGAGAACAAGCTAATTGTTTCATAGTTTAATATAGGAATATGCTGGAAGATTAGACAACAGATTCTCACATTTGAGAAGCTGAGACCACTGAATGTCTCGTATTTTATGTATAAAAATGTAGCAAATCTAAGTTTCGCTTGAGCTCATTTAATCTCTAGTTGGTTTACCCCAGTATGCTTCATGGCTTGATTAATGGCTTTGTTTATAACATGTCGGATAACAAAATGTTTGCCAGAGCTCAAGGTGATGTTTTAAATGTTCTCATATCATCTTACTAAGGTTTTCAGTTTAATATTATAGGTGACAAAGATTAAGCAATAATGTCCTCACATTTGAGAAGCTGAAAATAGTCAATGTTTGGCAATTTTCCTTTGGGAAAAAACTAATTCAAATTCTCAATTACTTGATTGATTATTCAAATAGTAACTAATTGACTCTTCTCTTTTAATCTAATGACTCAAACTGTTATTTAATATTTTATTGTTTAGTCTGTAAAATGTAAGAAAATAATAAAGAATGTGTGCATTGTAAATTTTTAGAGGCTGAGGTCAAATGAAATGAAAAATGAAATGCACCTGTATACCCGAAGACAGTCACTTTACATCTCTTAAGTGACTAAGATTAGGAAACACATCCTCACATTGAAGAAATGTTTGGAAAAAAGTCAAATAATTAATTATCCAAACTGTTAATAGTTAATCATTGGACTAGTCATTTCATCTCTATTATTTAAAATGCTCCTTGTGTTGTCTTAGAGTTTTCAGATGTTCTGTCCAGCCAGCATTGCAACATCATTCTCTCATCTCATCTGCTGGATCTGAAGATTGTTTGTCATATTTGCTTGAAAAATTACTTGAATAATAAATTGTCAAAATATTTACATTGTTAATATATTGTGCAGACTTGCAATGAACAGGATACGAATCCATGTTTTGCCATCAAGTCGGAACCGGGTGACCCAGACAGCCCGACCCCAGGAGCCCCAGGCCTGCTCCTTTACCCAGAGACCATGCTCCCAGCTTCGCTTGGAAGGCCTGGACTTCTGCATCAAACATATTCTGGAGGACAAGAATGCACCATACAAGCAGTGCAGCTATGTCTCTGCAAAAAACGGCAAGCGATGCCCCAATGCTGCACCAAAGGTCGAGAGGAAAGACGGGTGAGTGGAAACCAGAGGTCTTTACTTACTGTAAGCCTCGATATGCAGGTTGCATCCCTGGATGTCTCTTCTCCAATGACTCTCTCTGTTGTCTAGAGTGACATTTTGTGCAGAGCATGCTCAGAGGAATGCCATGGCTCTCCGGGCTCAAATGAGAAAGGCATATTCTGGTCCGTCCCCAGAGACACTGCTATCTCAGCTTAGCGGATACAACCGTGCAGAGACACACAGCCGTGATGGAGGCCGCTCTGAAGCAAGTCGTGTTATAGGTAAGTCTAGTTCAGAATAGGAATGCCTTGTCAATTCCAGACACCTCAGTGAGGTGAATTCTGCTGCAGGGAGGGAAACTAATGTAGTCATTTCTCCTGAAGTTTATTTAATCATCTATGTACAAATATGACTGTGATGTTTAACTAGACCTTCTCTGGGCAGATGAGGACAGTCTGAGTGAAGAGGAGCAGGGACCCCTGGTACTTGACCAGACATGGAGAGGAGACCCTGACAGTGAAGCCGACAGCATTGACAGTGATCATGAGGATCCTCTGAAGTAAGCCTAATTATCTGACCATGTTTTAGTGTGAACTCGCATGGTCACTTGATTGGATTTATATTGCAGTGTAAATAAGCATCTTCTTATTCTGGATGCGGACTCGGATCTTTATTTATTCACATCAGGCAATAGCAGTGTCCCAGCATCTTACAACAAGCCAGTTTTTAGCAGGGTTTGAATGTGTGCACTGGTAGATTAGCAACATAACTTAATATCAAACGAGTATGCAAACAAAATAAAAGACATTAGCAAGAAGGAAAAGGAACTGAGGAGCTACTCACAACTGAAAACAAAAATGTGAAACGGATGTAGAAAGATAAAACAAGTTTACATGTTTGTATATTATAATATTATTTGTGAATTTTAATTATCAGTGACTTTGTCAGTCAGGTTGACATCCAAAGGCACATGTATCGAATCATTTCTTGTTCTGTATAAAACTCTAACTTATGCCCTTTTCAGATATGCACTGGAACCCTGAATTTCTCTAGACATTACTCAGGGGAGCTGTATGCAAGAAGGCAAATCTCTGAGTCAATTGATCCAGACTCTGCAAGCTCTGCAGTACATAGTCTGAGTGAGCTGGAATGAGCCCATGTGAGAATACAGCAGCGCGTATAGTCTGGAGTATTGATGTTGAGCTAGTGGGCGTGTTGATGACATTCTATCATGTGACCGGTGTGAAACCGGAAGAATACAAACATCTGATGGTGAAGAAAATTGGTTATTTACAATGAAGACACAGAAGAATATATACACAATGTGATTCAGGAACAATTCCCTGCCAGAATCATCAGACAAGACAAGAGACTCTGTTGTTTATGACCAATTTAGAAACTGGCTATGTTACTACGTCATGTCCTTCCTCCACACAGGTGCACCCCCGCACATAAACCAAATGTATGTCCAGTGGGTGATAATGCATCTGACATGAAATACCTCCTGTGGTGTGTTGCATGTGCAAAAGGGCAACTCTTGACAAAGTCTGAGCCTGATTCCACTGACATAGTCTGGAGTTCATGTATGAAAACGGCTATAGGTTTGAATACTTAGTGCAACAACAGTACATTATGACATTAAGCATATATTACATGCTGTATATAACTATGTAGTAAAATGCCTTATTTAAAGGTTGGTTTGAATTTCTCAGAAAGTCATGTAGAGCAGTGACAGCTCTAGACATTTGTAAAGTTGTTTCTTTTTTTGGTGCAATTGCAGACACGCAGGAGTGTACACAGCAGAGGAAGTGGCGCTCATCACTCGAGAAAAACTCATCAGGCTCCAGTCCCTCTATATTGACCAGTTCAAACGCCTACAGCACCTGCTGAAGGAGAAAAAGCGTCGATACTTGCACAACCGCAAAGTGGAGCATGAAACTCTAGGTAAATGTGCAACTAATTGGTTACTAACTAAATGTATTCTGCTTCATTTCCAACAGTTGAGTTTAGGAAAATGTCCCCCTCAGTGGTTATTAGTATTTGTTCATGTTGATAACAGGGAGTAGTCTGCTGACAGGCCCTGAAGGACTGTCCATGAAGGAGAGGGAGAACCTGAAAAAGCTCAAAGCTCTGCGTCGATACCGTTGTCGGTATGGCATGGAAGCCCTGCTGCACCGGCAGCTGAGGGAGAGGAGGCAGGCTGTGACAGAAGGGGCTCCTCAGGTATGCGACCCCCACCGCTGTCAAAAGTAGAAAGGAGTGGCTCTAGTGAGGGTTTAAGACTGGTGAACTGACTATGTAACCTTAGTTTCCAAAGTACAACAATCGTTCTCATTTAGCCTTAGCTGTATCTGGGTATGCACATTGTTTCAGGTGTCTGGTCAGGCTGAAACATCTGCCACTATCCAAGTGCACATGCAGGAATTATGGCTGGGATTTGTAAACTCCAGTGCAGTTTGTCTTTGCAGAAACAACATCCCACTTACTCTAACTGTGTACATTGTTAATGAAGAAATATAGTAGTCCTTAGGAAAATCTGTGATAAAGCAGAGGTCAGCAAACTGGGAAAATACAGTCATGGCCAAAAATATTGGCACCCCTGCATTTCTGTCAGACAACACACCACTTCTCCCAGAAAATTGTTGCAATCACAAATTCTTTGGTATTCTCATGTTTATTTCATTTGTTTGCATTGGAACAACACAAAAATGCAGAAAAAGCCTAATCTGATCCATTCCACACTGAACTCCAAAAATGGACTGGACAGAATTATTGACACTTCATCAGAAATAGTTGTATTATAGCATGTTTATTAAAGTTGTAACAGCATGTGATGCTCCTTTAATTTTTATTGAAACTCACCTGTAGCAACCAACATGTGCTGGCAACATAGAAATCACACTGACAACCAGTTAAAATGGAGAAAAGTTGACTCAACCTTTGTGTCGTGTGGACCACACTGAGCATGGAGAAAAGAAAGAAGAGCAAAGAATTGTCTGATGATTTGAGAAACACAACAGCAGAAAAGCTTGGACAGTCTCAAAGCTACAAGTCCATCTCTAATGAATTCTGGGGCACAATGTAGGGCCCAGTGTCAGAAAGTTGGGTCTCCATCAGATGTCATGGGTCTTACAGCAGGACAATGACCCAGAGCAGAATTCAAAAAGCACCAGAAATGGTTTCAGACAATGAGCTGAAAAATTCTGAAGTGGCCAGCAATGAGTCCAGATCTAAATCCTATAAATCAGCTGTGGAGAGATCTCAGAGCAGCAGCTGGGAGAAGGAACCCTTCAAATCTGAGAGACCTGGAGCAGTTCGGAAAAGAAGAGTGGTCCAGAATTCCAATAGAGAGGAGGAAGAAACTCACTGATGGTTACAGGAAGTGACTGATTCCAGGTATCTTGTCCAGAGGGTGTGCTACCAAATATTAATTTGAGGGTGTCAATAATTCTGTCCAGTGCTTTTTTGGAGTTCAGTGTGGAATGGATCACATTAGACTTTTTTCTGATTTTTGGGTTGTTCTAATGCAAACAAAAGAAATAAACAAATTAGTGATTGAAACAATTTTCTGGGAGAAATGGTGTGTTATCTGACACAAATCCAGGGGTGCCAATATTTTTGGCCATGACTGTGGATACTTTTGGTATTGACATTTTGCTCTGCGATTATGGGTGCACCAGAATCTGATATTAGAAAACCCTATGGCATGAGGCACATTAAACAGACAATTTAGTGAAACCTTAGGAATTTTCTGACAATTTTGTGGCATCCATTAATGATGTGATAATGTGCTTGAGGATGATTGTGGTTATAAAAGAAATGCTGTTTACTTGATGTTTGCTTCAGTTTAGCTCCAAAGCTCAATTAACACTCCTCTTTTCTTTCCTCTCTTGTAGCCACATTCGAGAACAGTGCATGAGAAATGTGTCTCCTTTGTAGAAGGAATCCGGTGTAGTAATCCCTGCCTGCCTATGGCTCAACACTGTGTTTCACGTATCCTCAATGATGGTTTTAGCATGATGTAAACCACAATAGTATGGTTTGATTCCATACAAGAACTGTGTTTTCCTCTATTGAATGAAAGAATATTATGTTTGTTTGTTTTTTATGTAAATATCTGATTAATTTCAACTTTAAACTACAGACTGTTGTTTGTCCCATATTCACCTTGGCCCTGATCAAGACCAGCAGCTTGCAGTAGCTGTTGGTTTCAAAGGGAGCCCACATAAACTCCTTCCTGTGGTCTGTTGATTTTTCCCAGAGTCACAAAGGGACTAATCAGTTCAGTTGGAAGGAACAAAATCCCTTCTCAACCTGCTGTCTTTTTAATAGCAAAACATTTAGGGCACTCCCAGACTTTTCTATATTTTCTAATCAATAGAATTAAAATTTGTAGTTTTTTCTTTATATATTAGCTGAGAGCTACCAAATAGTAGAATAAAACTTTGTCTTACCTACATTTGACCCCAGGTTGCATTGTGAGCATAGTATTAATGCTCAGGCAGGAATCATTGTGTATGTAACTATTCAGCTTTGAAGGGTTTTTGGTTTTACTTTTAAAGATGGGGGCAGTTGCTTGGTCTGTGTATTTGTGTTCATTCCTTGACAGCCAGGCACTCAGACATTTGCCAGGACAGCAATCAGGTGCTTTTCAAAATGTGTCCAGGCCTGAAAGATGTCCCATGTGACCGTACCGTGCACATGGGTCAATCCGATGATCCCCGCTGCCCCTTTCATCTCACCCTGCCTCCTCCAATGTACCAGCCTGAGCAGGAGCCTCCACCACAGGAGCAGATCACCCCTGCAAGCAAAGACATGTATCTGAGTACAGCAGAGCTTCAGCCCACAGAGAGCCTTCCCCTAGAGTTCAGTGATGTACGTAGATACAGCATAATGCCCCCCAGCCTCTCTCCTCTAACATACCGTGTGTGGTTAGATACTCTTGCTGGTATTTCAGGGTGCTTTTCCAACTACTCTAACTTGTTTGGTCTGGTTCAAAGGGTTTGGGTTGTTTAGGTTGGTGTAAATGCTGCCAGTCTAAGGGTGTTCTCAAATGTACAGAGAATGTTCAATCCACTCATTGGTTCATTGGCAGGAGCAAGGAGTTTGACACAGGGTCTTAGCAGTTCAGATATCAAGAACGCAATGTACTCGATTGCTAGTTCACAGCAGACTTCGATTCATTCGCTGACCAAGTAATAGTTTCACTCATCTACATCAAATGGCACTTGGCTACAGGAGCTTTTCACCTTAGAGTTACAGAGTCACATGTGCCTGGCTTCTTGTAAAGATGCCATTGGTGGCGTCTGTAGTCTGGTTCATTTGGTCTGGACCAAGGGAAAATAAATTGTGGTTATCTTCTAGTTCTGGTCTCAGTCCTCACTGACTGTTTACAAACAAGAGAGGTCTTATTGACAGGTAACTCATGGATTGGTGGAATTCATTTCTGCATCATCAGCAGCGTACTCGCATGTTACTATGACTACCAGGGAATATTGCCCAACTATGTTGATCACTCTTGACAGTTTACTCTCAGCTAATGGACTGACTAGTGACTTAGCTTTTGAATCCAGGCCAAAATCACTTATTTATTACACAGTTCTGAGACCCTCATTTTGGCAGGTTTTCAAACCTTTGGTCTGAGCCAACCCAGCACAAGGACCCTCCACCTGGTTGTCGGAGGTGGAAACATAAAACAACAAATATATACTTTTAACAGAAAATGACTTGTAGAACAAGTTTAATGTTAAGAATAAGAGTTTGTAAACATCCCTGTTACACAGGACCTGGATGTGGAGGGGGATGGTATGCAGGGTCCTCCATCCCCTCTGCAGTTTGACACGGCCCTGGCCCTGGAAGACCAGACCATCAGAGCCATCGCTGAGGCCCCGATGGAGATTCTGACTGGAGAAGACCCAGACCAAGTCGACCTGGATGCGTCAGAACATGGGCTTTCAGAGAGAGATGTGGATGCCATCATGGATGACCAGGTTAACTCTTAGTGGGAGCTTTGTCATCTTGAATGTTTTGAATCTGCTGTGTGGCAGCACATGTACACTGTGCAATGTCTGTGAAAATCTCACAAGTTCACTGTACTGTTGGAAATGGGTCTAATAAAGTCTGTGTCAGACTATGGTGTCAAGTTTTATGTGTCACATTTTGCGATGAGTGAATTGTAGAGCTTACAGGATGCAATTGATAAAATAGTTCCTCCTGTTCATACAACATGTCAGAGCATCCTAACATACCTCCAGTGAAAGTGATGGTGGACCATGTCTACAGTTCATTTTTATGCAAAATGACGTTTCTCTGCTTTCATCATCCGTCTGTGCTTGGGTTTGGAAATGCAGCACATTTTTTGTCTGCCTGAGAGTCAGCACCTCGCTAATCTCGGAGTGAGGTTTTTACCATGTCTCCGTGCTTGTGACAGCCATGCTCAGAGTCATGTTTTTGGGTTGTATGTCTGTTGTACATCATTGTGCACTGTCCCATTCCTGTGAACTTGTCTCTGGCTGGTAGAAGCTTACAACTGTAAAGAGGTAATTCTAGTTGAAAATGTAGCATAAAGGTAAACAAGCTTTGGTGTGATGTCAGTTGTGGCCAGGGACTAGCAGATAACATGGGTTGCTGATTTGGCAAAGTGATTTTAAGGTACATGGACTGTGAAATCCTGATAGCCCAGGCACTGGAGGTGCTGATGAATCACTGCAAAAACTCAGTAAAGTCCAATTGGGGACATGTCATTGCCCAAATCTCTCTCCCCTCCTTTCCCGTCTTCTTTTTCTACTGTGGATTGATAATAAAGACATCAAATACCCCAAACACATACAATACTTCTTTTAAGTGCTTGTAACTCACTGATGCAGTCTGTGTCACTTTATGTAAAGGTTCAGTTTATTTTTTTCTGAAAAACATGAAAATTACATGGTTTCCAATTTAATCAACCAAAGCTGATTACAAAAATGTGGGAAATAAAGACAGAATAAAAAAAATTGTTCTTTAACAGAGCTATTAAAAATTCATTCAAAGAACAACATCAGAACACAACATTAAAATAATTTAAAGTTTATGAGGCCTTTCTGTGTGGAGTCTGTGTGTTCTCCCTGTGCCTGTGTGAGTTCTCTCTGAGTACTCCAGCTTCCTCCCACAGTCCAAAGACATGCAGCTTAGGTTGACTGGTAACTCTAAATTGCTGTAGGAGTGTGTGTGGTTGTTTGTCTATGTGTCAGTCCTGTGATAGACTGGTGACCTGTCCAGGGCGTACCCTGCCTCTCGCCCAGTGTCAGCTGGGATGGGCTACAGCCCCCCTGCGGCCCTATTCAGGAATAAGCAGTATAGATAACGGATGGAATTTACACCCTTGTTATGAACTTGCGGTTGTACTGTCAGTGTGACAGGCTGTGCAGTAATCCACACTCCTTATCTAGTGGATGTCTTTCGTCTTCCAGAGTCCTACTGAAGATTTTAGTCATAATGAGCCCATTGTCATCTCTGCTGTTGTAGATGTGGACAGTAGCAGCAGTCACATCATGGTTTTAAATGTAAAGCTGACGCAGCTTCTCCTCATCCCTTAAGCTCTACAGTTACTGTATCTATTGGTGGACCTGCCTCGCAGTGTGAAGCGACTACAAAATAAGATGACCAGTTTGTTTCATGGAAGCAAGTCGGTAAAGGAAGCAGTTCATGCTGTCCTCTCCTCTGTATGTTAAGTGATGACAACCACGGAGGAGTTTCAGCCATGACAGCAGAAATGATCAAAACACAGTCACTAAAATGTAGCAGCAGTAAAGCTACTTTTGTCTCCTAACTTCCTGTTCTTCCATCCAGGTGGTGTCAGAGGTGGTAGGAGGTGAATAAGACGCCACTGACAGTTCTCTCCCAGACTCTGCTCCAGTCAATGCTCCCAGATGAACGAGCTCCACCTCTGCAGCATTATCAGAAGAACATGGTAACACTTTATAATACAGCCTGCGATTACTGTGTCACTTTATTGCATAAATTCAGCCACTAGTAAAATACTCACTGGTACTGAAATGTCAGTACAGTGGAAGAACACGAAACAGTGAGTGACAAGGAGTAATACATGCTAAATGTTTTTGTAATTACTGGGTACCTTACAACTACACCCACACTCCGGGAAACAATTTGTCATATAATAGTTCCACTTCACTGCATGCTTGGAGAGATATGTTTAGAAATGGATCTGTACTCACTGTAAAAACTGCTCCTAGCTGGCAAATCCAGCACAGCAGCGGCTTGTAGCAGCCAGGCCCGAGGAGGGAAACATGCCTTTCTTTCAGCTGTGGAAGGTTTCTCTTGTCATGTGAGTAGGACATCCTGAAATCAAATTATGCATTAATGTAGAGATGTTTGTGGCTCATGATGTTTAATAAGGGAACATTCTTTCAGTCATTCTTTTGGGTCTTTTGTTTACGCGCTGAGAACAAGGTATGTGACTTGTATTGCGTGGCCCCTTTTTATACTTTGTTTACACAGCAGCATGGTTTGTTTACACCATTTATGCCAAACTTCAGTTTAGTTTCCCGCTGCTGTACCCCTTACACACCCAGTATTTACAGCAGCAGAGTGATTTTGTTTTGTTTTCCCCTTTCCACTTCTTTTCTTCTTCCACTGCACCAGTAGGAACCAGTATTTCATTCAGACCTGCTTCATACCACAAAACTACACAGTAAATTGTGGGCTGTATTAAGAGGTGTTGCCCTGTTGCCCTCTCCTGGAGGTGACCTCAGAAGAATGACCTCTTCAGTTTCTAATAGACTATTGGACTGCTTTCAC
Organism: Monopterus albus; assembly: GCF_001952655.1. Classification (NCBI taxonomy): domain Eukaryota; kingdom Metazoa; phylum Chordata; class Actinopteri; order Synbranchiformes; family Synbranchidae; genus Monopterus; species Monopterus albus. The sequence continues at coordinate 116,193 of NW_018128357.1, forward strand.
TGATTGTACTTTGTCTTGTGGTTGTGTATTTATTCTGTTTTCACATTTCTGTCTGGGTCAAATTGCCTGAAACTTTCACCCAGTCAGTTTGTCAGTCTCAGTTCTGCATTGCATAGTCTGTTAAACAAGGACTCTCACTTCACATCTGCAAATACACCATTTTATGGTACAGTTGTTTCTGTACAGTCTTTCTGATGATATCCAGATGGACGCTCACTGCACAAGTATTTTAGGCCTGCAGGACCTATATTAAGGCACTGAAAGCCACACATATGGGGAGCATTTTAAGTATATGGTGAAGTTATGTTTGGCAGCATGGGACGACCTCTGAAAAAAAGAAACTGGGGCGGGTAACGACATTTCACGCAGTGACATCACTTTTCCTCAACCCAAACAGCGAACGCCGAGGCAGGGTAGAAGGCTGCTGCTGCTGCTGCAGGGAGCCGGCTGACACAGAATGAGCACAAGCAGAGAGGTTTTTTAAAAAAAGAATAGTTTATTTATAGCTTTATTAACCATGCTACGGCACCGTCGTCTTTGTCCGTTTCCAGCCAAATGAGGTGAGTTAAAAGAGAAAAACCGGAAAAAGCCGTTTCGTGTTAGCTTGGTCGAGAGGTTTGCTGGAACGCCGACACTGAGCGTTTGGCATGCCTTTCATTGTTTTACCATCACCGGGGAAGTACAGGGCTGCTGTGGCGTGGAGCTGGAAATGTGGCGGTTTGCTTTGGTGTGGTATCAACACTGAACGCCCCGGCGTTTTCTGCGTCTGTGGGAAGGGCGTAGCAGCGTTACCCGTGTCGGAGGAGACCCGCTTCGGTGGGTTGGGGTCTGGAGGGGCCTGTCCCCAAGAAGGGAAATAGACATGTTTGTGAA
>NW_018128357.1:117106-118130 GCF_001952655.1 Monopterus albus
TTACACGGTAGCTGGTTCTGTCGCAGATAGGCTCGTTTTGAGGGTTGGAACCTGAAAGAGGAACATGGAAAAGGCACTGTCATCTGTGTGTGTGTGTGTGTGTGTGTCCAGACCATGCTGTTAACCAACATTTTCACCTCACACTGATGCTGCGATTCATTTAGTGTGGTGTTCCTTAAAATGCAGGCTCAACCACACCAGGTGAGCATTATGGTGATAATGCTGGAGAATCAGGATGGGAACGTCTGCAGCATTGGGTGGAGTGGAGGCGATGCCACCCTGGTGTAGTCATTTTAACCAGGATCACCAGCATAGGCAGCCTGTATAGTTGACCGGGATCCAGTGCAGGGTGCCAGCTCTGCAGGGATGGCACTGTCTTAGCGTTTACCGGCTGAAAACTGTGCTTTGCTTATCATTATTGTTTCACTTGGGTATTCGAATTACACTGCAGGATGATGTTTGTGCAAAGTTGGTAATCATCTGTAACCTGTCAGGAAACAGTGGAAGATGACAGTGTCCTGAAGCCCAAGGCAATGCTTCAGATAGCTTGTTTTATCTGACCAAACCTGAAAAGTCTCCTTTTTTTCCCAACTAAAATGAAGAAACACAATCCTTGCAGCTAAGAAGTTAGAACTAGGGGGAAAGACAATTAATCCATTGTCAAAATGTAATTGCCATTTGTTTCTCTCTCATTTAGCTAATCGACAAATAATTTCAGCTCTTGTGAGTTTACTTCCAGTTGTGCATTTAGGCCAAATCAACTGGACTGGTGCCATATTGCCCAGTCAAGGGGCTTGTTGGAGCTGTGTTGGCAGTAAATATGAGTTAATGGGTCATACTTTTACATCTTCTGAATGGCATTCTAGTCATGAAGAGTGATTGTTTCTTGTTTGTTTTCACATTGCGAAGGAATTTTATTGGCTGTGAAACGTGCCAGTAATCGTAATAAGCTGCAGTCCTATTGAAAGATTAAACAAGATTTAAAGCATGTAAGATATTTCTGTGCAGCTATCACAGCCTCTTC
>NW_018128357.1:118148-138294 GCF_001952655.1 Monopterus albus
GACATGCATGCTTAATGATCTGTGCCTGTTGGTTTAAAGCCAGATATACACTCATGCTGTTTTCATTGTCTCATGGCTTTCTGAACAAAGACCAAGCTTTAGCTCAGAAGAAACAAGGATGTAAAGCTTATTTGAACCGTTTTGAATTATAGGCACACTGAGATTGCCTGAACTCGGGCTGTAAAATACAGTACGTATGTTTCACTGAAGAGCTCCTAAGAAATGCTCAGTGAATCTTCAGGCTGCATTTCCCTCATTTTTCTTTGAAAACAAATGTTTCTTTCATGCTTTTTCCAAATTGTCCGTTGATGTAGTTGCAGACAAATGTTGGATATCACGTAAGAAACCTTTGTAGGTTTCATGGTACAAAGAGCCATTCAAACCATGACTTCGTGACTGGAACAAAGCAATGGACTAGTTTCCTGACAAATGAAACGAAAAGGTTTAAACTGAGGCAAGACATGAACTGATCTTTCTAGCGTGTGAGAGGTCATTCAAATAATCTTTTGCAGTATTTTTATGGTATGCCTTATTTTTCCTTGTCAAATCTTGTGCCCACATTACCCATGATGCATCTCAACTGCTAGTTCAGCCAGAGATTCAGGTGTGTTATGCTAGTAGCAGTTAACGTAGCCTGGGTCTCTAGCCCCAAGCAGACAGGAGTGAGCTACACAGGTCTGAGCAACACTGACTCAAGTGACATCACTTGAGTCAGTAATGCAGCTGCATTTGGAGATGTTTTAACTGATCCTGTTTTAATGTCACTTCAGTTCTACTTTGAGTATGAATTATCATATGCAGTAGAAAACAACAATATGCAGCGCTGTAAAAGGTTTTGCCACAAACTCAGCCGACTGTATGATTTCACATGAATCTCTTCAGACCTTAGAACTGTGCATGAGCTTCTGGTTGAAGCTTTGGGTGACGTTCTATGATATTCTCACCCTCACCTCACTGGACGGTGACATCATTGGGCAAAGGTGCTGCATTGACCAATCACGTACGGGGGATGATCGTGGACACCCAAGGGAGGAAGGCTCTTGTTTACCTTGTTAGCATGAGCATTCACTGTTATTCACTGTTCAATAATAGTTAATGCACCATAAAGACACAGCATGCTCTTTCATTGGTACTGGATGTTAAACTGTGTTTTTGCCAATGTGCTGGTGGTACAATTGGTGCCAAGGTAGGGTAGGCTACGTTAGCAACATGGCTAACCAAAACACAGAGGAGCTATGTTTTAGCTACACTAAAGTGAAGGTATGGTCATTCTGTCATACTGGCTGCTGGTTTATTTCTGTTGTGTACCACTATTGTGAGGCGGCTTTGGCTTGACAAAAAAAAAAATCACATTTTAATATCGCAACATCTTGTTGCGCGAGCTCTTGTCACAGCCCTAGTAGTCACTAACATCAAGGCAGATTTACTCTGGTGTCAGATGTTGCATATTCATTAGTGGATCATCAAGTGAAACAACAAAGTCTTTAGTTGATTTGTCTAACTAATGAATTTAAGTTTGGGCTTGGGAAGCTTTAAGGGTTTCAGAGTAAATGTGTGTGAATGTGTCACATTTGAAACAGTATTTGGTCAAGTTCATGAGTAGGGTCTGCAGATAAATGTGGCTCTGCTCTATACTCACGAAATTACACGCATTGTCTGTGTGCCCATGTCTGAGCTCTGTCCCAGTGCAGCTTTGAGGCTACATATGGAAGCTGTGCCATATTACATCATGAAAAGCTGAGCCAGTGATTTGTTTAAGCCTGATGTGCGGTATAGGTGTGGACTTGCTCTGTTCACCTCTAATTGTTCACAGATGTTCTCACGCCTTTGTGTCCCACGTCTTGTTGCAGCCAGCTGTTCAGACTTTATTATACTGGGGATAACTTGGCATGGAGTAAGTGTTTTAATTTGGCTCTTGGTTCTATTAACTTGTGTTGGATATTATATCTTTTTTTAGGCTTTGCAGGCCACTACAAAACATAAGAGTTTAAATGATTATTCATATTATCTATTAGTTGATCAGCAGAAACACAAACAAGCCTGAAGTCTTCTTCACCTCTGTCAATACAGGAAGCAGATTTTTAGTATAAACACATTTATATTCTAACTGCAATAAAATGCTGAAGTTATGTCTCAAGATATTGCCAAAAAATAAAGATAAGATAATTACTTTGATGCTTAATCATTTGCAGATTTTTTTTAACGATTCACACAGCTACAGCAGGGATTGAAGCAGGCGCTCAGTGTTAAAGAATCAAAAAATAACAAACAAGGTATTATCAGTCATAATTATTTAATTAAAAAAGCCAAAGATCCTCAGCTTCTCAGTTGCAACAGTTGGCTAGTTTTCTGTGTTTTATAAATTATAAACTAAATGAAAACAAGACATTCGAAGACAACCCCTTCTGCTCTAAGAAATTAATGGTCAATTGACTAATCTAAAACTAGTAAACCAATTAAACACAATAGATGGCATTAGGGCTGCAAGTAATGACAGGTTTCATTATCACTTAATATAGTTTACTGTTTCCTTTAACCGGTTAAGAGTTTAGTCTATGGAATGTTTGGAAATACTGAAAAAATTCCTGACACTGGTTCCTGGAGTCCAGTGTGACATCATAGAATTTCTTGCCTTGTTGGACTAACAGTCTAAAATCTCAAAATGTTCAATTAGAATTTTTTTTTTTTTTTTTTTTTACTATTTAGCTTGAAGTGTTATGCGCACGCATTCCTGTTCATGCTCAAATGAAGGGTCTGTCTTCTGTCCACGTACGCCAGCGTTCTCCAAGCATTGTGGCACATGTGCAGTTGGGGCTTTTGCTGTGCAGACCATCCACACAGACACATACTTTTGGCCCGCACGCAGATGTCTGCGGGGGGTCCACGCAGACATCTGATAAAACTTGCGTCACGTGACCTTGGCGTGTACGCGGACGCACAAAACCTGAATACACTGTAACACAATAACATGTAAATGAAGAAATTATTATTTTATGTAAAGTCGGGGCAAGCTGTATATTTTGTAAATATTAGCTACACATTACAGGGCTCTGTAGCATTTTACTTGCAAGTAAAACTCGATGTGTTAATGTAAAAAATGATTTGAAAACACTGGTGTGAATGACTGAGTTCTTTGGTTCGCAGTGTGTAATGGCTGTGATTTTATCAGTACTCGAAGAGACCAGTGAGTGAGATTAGTAGAACAGGAAACATGGTTTTGGTCTTTATGGAGCAGATTCTCTGTCGCATCTGTCTTGCATTTGAGCGAGAGCGGGGCTCAGGGACAGCAGCTGAGAGGTTGCGGTGGGGAGAGGCTGAAGTGAAACTTGCCAACTAAAAATAACTATGTTTGTTAGTGTACATGCAATAAAACCTAGGCGAGTAAAAAGTCGGAGTTGTTTGTCAAAACACCTGCTAAATAAGCATAAACCTGCAGAGAAGCGATAGTTTCAGTGTGGCCTACAGTCTGACATCTACTGCTGGGATGTGTTAACCATGGCCAGCTTGTTAGGCTAATAGCTAACTGTGTTGTGGTTTTCAGTCCAGTCTAGTGCCCATGTGTGTATCCACTATCTATGGTCGACTCAGACCCTCTCTGTCCATCTACCGTTTGTGTTTGTATCTGTATCACCATTAAACACTGAGGCAGCAGCAGTGGACTGTTGGTGATTTACTTTACATATATATCGCTGTTTTAACAAAGAAAGGTGTGGCTAAAACACTGAGAAAATAAACAACAATCCAAAAAAATCCAAATGCTTCAAACAGTTGTCTAGGCAACAGGGAGGAGGAGGACACCTGTTGTTGTTGTTGTGTCCAGTTTTTTGATCATTTTGAGGCTGGAGCTACTTTGGCTGGCTACTATCATCAGAGTTTTTCTTCACAAACTACAGCAAGAAAATCATTATGGAATCTGTCATTTAATAGGGTGTTCTGCTCTTTGCTGCTATGAATTGTTCATGGTTTAATAAAACCCAGAAAGTGTTTCCCCATTTTTTTTATTATTCACGAAATAAACGATTGCTGATTATCTCTTTGTCCATCGATTAGTCAGATTGTTTCAACTGTAGACATCTGTATCTGTTGTGACACTGACTAAGATATCTTGAGTAAAATGTCTTGTAGAGCAAAAGACCGAGGCTCAAGGTGAGTGTGTATCACTTGAAGTCTAGTAGGGGTATGAAGACAGGTCCGAGCCTCCTGTTGTCAGCCTGTGTCTCCAGTACTGCAATGCTCTGACAGGCGAGGCGGGGGGCTGGGACCTCGTCTTATCAGATATCAGCTTATCGCCCGCTGTCTGATGCAGGCATGCAGTTTGCTGAAGTTACCATGGTTATACAGCAGAGGCCCTTCTGGAGTCTGCCTTAGCATCGCAAAATATTCATCAATTATTCCAAAGAGTCAGCGTGAGATGACAGCACTCACAGCAGGAGGGAGGACTGACAGAGCTGTGCGAGACATCATCATTATCATCACAGCAGTTTACATGCACACAGTGCAGACATTTAGATCAAAGGACTTATCTCTGCTTGCATTGTTTCCCCATAGCCCTTTGTTTTCTCTTCTTGAACCCAGACTTGTCAACTCCAGCCTTACTGGGATTATCTGTATGCATGGCAGCGAGAGTATCCACCGAAGATGTCACCAAGAACACTCTCGAGCCTTGGTCTTGTGTTTGCCATCTTCACATGACCTGCACTGGGATCTGCTGTGTCAAAGATGGCCTCTGAAATGCACATGGGTGCCTCAGGAATCCTAATGGTATGCGAGAGAGCTCCCACCAAATGAAGAGGGCTCATTCAAAATCTACCCTACAGAGGAAGCTGTGGTCATACAAACATTAAAGTTGGCAAAACGCAGCTTTGCTGCTGCAGCTGTAACAAACATTCAATTCATCAGTTCAGCCAGAGATAATATGGTTTGGAATTTAGTTCTAATCAATTCAAGCAAACCAGGTCCCCACCGCATCCTGCCAGAAAAAAAAAGGCCTCAGTGGCCTTCATTTTGTTCAGTTTTGTGTTAGACTCTGCTCTTTGATTTGTGTTCCTAATTATGACCTGTGATAATGTGGATTCAGACTGTGTAGATGAAGAGTAATGGTGGGAGATGGTGGGAGGTTTGATTTGTATCCTCGGTTGAACAATGGTTTATTTATTTATTTATTTTGGTGAAACTTTACAGTTTATTTTCATTTGACATAAAATGAATTCATATTGAGGAGCTTTATGCACCCTTCCTCCACCCCTTCAATTCCTAAACTCCCTCCCACAAGCTGCTTAGTGAACTGCTGGTGCTTCAGTGTTTTGAAATTCTCAGGAACGTCCTGTTTGAAACCTCTCCCATCAGCCCAACCCATATGCCTTGAAAAACATCAGCACTCTTCCCGTGGAGTCTGCGCCTGTGTGATGGAGAGCAGATTGTTTGGAGGCGTATACAAGGATCTCCATATACCGTATTACCCTCCATATTATCTTTCTGTACCATAAATAGGTCTTCCTCTTGGCCAGACCTTGGGAAAAGGATGTGGATGACGAGTACGCCTGGCTCGGCTAACTCCTGGTTGACTGAGCTGCTGTGACTGGCAGCCAGATGTTGAGAACTGTCCACCGCCAGTCCACATGTGCTCCTCCTATACCTTCTTTTGTCTGGTGTCATAAAGCGCCGTAGGATTGATGTATATTCGTAGGCCAGCATGGAAGTTAGCATCACCCTGGTTATTTTATGGGCTTTTGGATTATTGCAGAAAATAAGCTCTGTGACAAACTGTTTTTGACACTTGCATGTAGCAAGATAATCTTTTTTTGTGGAGTTTTTAATTGCTAGGTGATGAAGTAGGTTTACTGCAGCAGCCAAAGGTATTTATAGCAAAGTGAATATATTCATGCATCTGCACAGTTGATTTATCCTCCCAAGGGCCCTGGAGAAAACCATGGGTGCACTGAGGGAGAACCTTGCTATACAGTGTGCTTGTGCTGCTCCAGCAGCTCCATGTACTGGACATGATGGCTGCCTATGACCTGGATTCACTTGTCTGGCCTCACCAGCATGTCTTGTTCAGCCTCCACATTTTTTCCAGGCATGTCAGGGTTCAGTAGTTTGGCGCAAATATGACTCACTGAGAATCAAGTAGTGAAGATGTTTGCTGACACACATGGAAATCTAGAGCTGGACAAAATGCAGTTGTTCGTCTGGCAGGAAGTCTGGATACTTGGCTCGTAGTCTGGCTGGCAGAGGACGCCACCTCTCTGCAGAGCATTCGCAATGGTATGAAAGATACTGTACCTTTATAGGGGCCACAACAAGTGGTTTTCATTAACAAGCTTTTAGAGCTGTAGAAATGAACTAAATATTTTCCCATGTGAGGGATTTATTAGGTCACCGTAGCGCTGGAACTGTGATAAAAGAAAATTTACCCCTAAAGCTGCACAATGAAGCACTGATTATTCGACAGTTATCATCTTAGTAATCGATCAACTCTTTGTTCTCATCTCAGTTTTTCACAGCTCAAGTTGAGATACTTACATTGCATGTTTTGTCTAAGATCATTAGGTTCGAAGCTAAAGTGTCCCAGTGGATTAGAACATAAAAACTTAAAGCTTCACCAAAAGCTTTTGTCCTGCACTTTACAACTAAAAGCCTTTAGTCAGAGGACCTTAAAGACAAGCATGTTGGACAACTGACAGCAAAGTGCTTTAAATCCAAGTACAATAGGATACAAGTAGGCAACCAGTGTAAGGCTGATAGCAAGTGACTGGACAGATTATCCCTGGAGGGAAGGTTGTATGAGGGCTTTAGGGCAACTTGCCTGTGTTTTGTACAGTACCTGAGCTTGACATAGCTGCTGTTAATGTTAACTGTATCTGGGACATTATTGTGCCTGGGACAGTACAACACGTCGAACACAGTGCATTCCTTCAGATTCATGAAGGTCCCATTAGGGGTCGCCAAAGTGAATCGTCTGTTTCCACTCTGATGATTTGCACGGTTTGAAATTCGGCATGATTTTTAAGCTCAATGTCCTTCCTGACACAACTCTCGCTATTTATCCGGCCTTGGGACCGGCACAGAAGTCACTGGCATGTAACCTCTGTGGCTAGAGGTTCCCCGACTGGGAATCGAACATGTTGAAGTAAATGCTTAGTCATTTGGAGGTGCCTCTTCCCTTGTATAAAATATCCTTACCACAGGCGTTGCATTGTGCTGTCATTATCTGCTTCAGTGAAGTTAAGCCTTACTTTTGAGCTGCCGTCAGCCGTGGTCCATGATGTAAACAGAAGCGTCTCTTCTCACATGCTTTGTTGACCAACACATGAACTGATGTTGTTTGCCTAGCAGGTCCTGGCAAATAAGTGAAACTGGTGTGGATTGTAAAATACTAACTGCAGTTCACCTGGAAATGTGCACTAGTTAGGAGCCCAGAGTTGAAATCCACGTCTTGATGAATCCATGGTTCTTGTAAATTTGGGGCCAGTTCCAACTTGGAATTGGTTTTTGATACCCACTCTTAGTCACAGTGATGTCTTCAGTTTGCACCAGTCCTCACATTTGAAACCCTGTGACCAGAGATTATTTGGAATAAAGGATAAAGGATTAATCCTTGATCAGAATAGTTAAGGTAATTTTGTTGATCAGCTAATCAATTAATTGATGAATTATCTTGTGCTCTCCCCTTTTTGACCTCGTCAGCACCTTATGAGTTATGAAAAGTCTCAGCTGATTATTTGACCGATGTTTCAGCTCTACATGTGAGGGTGATTTCTCGAGCTTTGTGTATGTTATACAAGGAGCTAAGATGACCAGACCAGACTACAGGCAGCTGCTGATAATGGCACAGTGACTATAACCCCTGACTTCCTAATGAGATCCAACTAAGTCGAGTCTTCATACAAAGTAACATAAGAGGTCTCAACTGCCACCACTGGGGTTTTATAGTCCCAGCTGTAGCCCCTACTCATGTCCTGGCCGAGGCCCAAGCGTCACATTTCTTTCAGGTGGATTAGCTCTCCATCCTCACATGGAGCTGTGCACATTACTGCCCATCAAACTGTCTGCCCCTCAAAGGGGGTTTCTACCCCGTCAGTCTGATTTACAACCCCTAATTCAGACTTTCCCCGACACTTTCCTCGCTTTAGTTGCCATCTGACCACAAACGGTAAGGGTGGACCATCTGCTAATGGACCGCTTTCTGTGCCTTTGCTGTGGTTGCATGCAAGTAACAATTATTTTTGAATTACTCTGTCAGATGTTTTTGGTTAGTTGTTTGGTCTGTAAGATCTCAGAAACAAGTGAAAACTGACCTTTACAATTAGCCAGAGGTTGACATCCTCAGATAGCTTGTTCAGTTGTACAGTTTTGTTATGGGTCCTGTGCCCTGGTGGCAGAATATCCAGATATTAATGAATCTCTTATCAGACCTTTTATCTCTGCTTTTTAGCAAAGGCCTATGTTAAAAACATGCAGGTAAAGTTGTGAGGCTTCCTGTTTTTAGCCAACAGTAATCATTGCTTTCTGTGGTTAAAGGGAGCTACATCACTGGTGGGAGATGATATCTAATTAATGTTTACTCTGTAACTGCTACATGGAGACCTTATCCTGATGGTTAATGTGCTCTCTCCCAGCGCTGACTGTTCTCTGCTATAGACTGTGAGTGAACATCACTCTGTAGCATCCGTCTGTGACTGAGTGGACTGTGTTTTTGTGGCAATGAGTCAAGACTGAAATGATCAGTTGATTGTGGCACGGTAAATACAGGACAGTCTCTGGTAACGTTTCCATCAAATCAACATTACAAACTCTGTCTCCTGCTTCTTGTCTCCTTTTCAGCTGCAGGTTGTGAAATGAATTATAGTGGCTTAGTTAATGTTGATTAAATTAGAAGCTCCCACTAAAACTGTAGTCGTTCTGGTTCCTCACCCAACAACAGGTGATCACAGATCTAAACTGAATCTTATACTTATACTACAGACTGTGACAGTTCTAAGTGAAGCCACCACAGGTCAGTTGCCCCCTGGTGGCTGACTGCACAATGTCACAAACCTCACCCATGTTAACAGAGAGGATATGAGCCCATCTAAAGATTCAAAGTACAAATCATATACATTTTCCCAGAGGTGATTTTTGTTGTGTTTTTGGTAGATATCACACAGATTTGTGTACAGGTGGTAATTTTTCTGGTAGGTTTGTTTTAAGTCATGTTTCACGTACCTCTATCATGATTAAGCCACTAGTTTATTTCCAGTGCACTTGATTCATTTAACTCAAACTGCTTATTTTGAGGACTGAGTGTTGTCCCCGATCTTTTAATATGAAAGTGCATTATGAGATCTCTGTGAACAGGAAAATTGATTTCAGCAACTAAAAACTGTTCATATTACCTGAGGATTACTCTGTAATACAGTATATGGATACGTGATAATCGATATTACACAGAATTCATTTTAAATGGACACAGGCTCTTTTGATCTGGGTGACGTTTGATGTGAAGCTCCACATCTGTCTTGTGTTTTTCTTTGTGGTGGTTAATTCTTAATGACCTCTGCAGTTTTCAAAATGCAGTCAGCTCATTTGACAGTAATTAGTACACTAACCAGTCTTTGGGTTTTCCCCTGATTTTCCATATTGAATTTATCTTTTTCTTGTTTAATATTTTTCTTGAAAACAAAGCACAACTTTTCTGTCAGACACAGAAATTGAAGTTCCACAGTGAGCTGGGATGATTCTATACTCCCCAAACTGGCTAGACTGCTTTGGTCAAATCTGAATACCAATATCCTGACACAACTGACATCCATGTGAACCTCCTGGGGCACTTGATTGTGACTGTACCAGGTCTGGTGTAGGGTCAAGTCAGTTCAGGTCAGGCCTCTTGTCTATTTAGCTGTGATCAGATTAAACAGAAGGAATCACTCAACTTTCAAATGAGTACATATAGAATTGCTGTTAAAAATTGTTTGCTGAGTCAGTCACAGGGATGTTTGGCCTTCCACTTCTTTATTGTATTATCCTCCCACAGTCTTGTCATGAAACCCATGTTGTCTTTCTGCTGCTGTTGTTGCCTTGGCGCCCAGTCATGTTGTCATCACATTTGGTTTTGTGTGTCTGGTTTGTCGGGGGTACGACGATGATGTGGCTTCATTAACAGGGAAAGCAGATGAGTCACGCAGGGTGAAAACCTGGAGAAATAATCCGCAGTGGAACGCTGTGCTGAGATGCTCTGAAAAGACCTTAATGCTGCTGACCAGCTGGGACATGACACAACATATTTCACCGTAGTAGATTTTATGCTGCCACTGTGAAACACTCATGGTGTTTGAGCTGAAACAAATAATTGGTAGATTAATCTAGAACTAATTTTTGGAGCAGATTTGCCAAATATACAAATATTCACTAGTTCAGCTTCTCAGCTATGAGGACTGGCTGCCTTTTTGTATGATATTACTAAGTTTTGGACGGTTGCATGGACAAAACAAGCAACATTTTTCACTATTTATTCACATTTTATAGCCTTGATCAAATATTTCATTACTGATTAAGCATTTTGCCTATATAAGTGAAAGGTGTCTGCTACTATTTCCAAAAAAGGCCAAGATAATATTTTCTAATTGCTTGTTATATTGAACAGGCCCACATCCAGAGTATACAGTCTGACATGAAAAAGAAAAGCACCAAATCATCAAATTTAGGAAGCTTTAACCTACAAATATTTAGAATGTTTGCTTAAAAAATGTCAAAAATGACTAGCTAATCTATCATGATTAATCTTCTGCTGATCAGCTCATTATTGCAGCTTTAGACTAATAACAGTTGCAGCCTTTAATTTTTTTAAAGTAAAAATTCCATGAATGTTGGTTTGACTATCTAGATTTTTTTATTTTTCACTGAACAGATGTAGCTAAAAGCATTGCACCTCACTGAAACGATGTTCCGTTCTTCCTGAGAACTGTTGAAATGTAGCTGTTTTGTCATGGGAATGCCTTCAGCCTTTAGTTTGCCACAGAATAAAGAAGCTGTGAAATTCTTCCCCATGCTACAAAGACCTTCTCAATGGCCTGAACAAAAGGCTGAGAAGTGGTGATAAATACAGTAGGTGGACTGCAGTGGTCTGTCAGGCAGGCTGTGGTGTTCAGTCGGTATCGCAGCTGTGTTCAGTCTTATGATCAGTCACTGAGCCTGTGTAAATGGAGGAAGGTGCTCAGTGTGCTCCTTGGTATCAGTGTGTGCACCACGCTGAACACGGACAAGAGATAAGGAGGAAAATAACAGGTTAAGGTCAACAAAACCATCTCCAGCTTAATGTTCCTAACATTATGACGAAGTTTAAAGTCCATGGGACCGTAGCCAACCTCCCTGGACGTAGCCATGAGAAGAAAATATTTGCCCAAACTGAAGTGAAGCAGAGAACCGAGGAAAACTCCAGAAGAGAAGTTGATCTCCAAGATCATGGACCAACATGTCCAATCTGATACTGGAGTTTTGAGGCCAATACTCATGTCAGTATAAAAATAAAAAAAAACTGATAACCATATATGAACTGATGGTAATTTTTTTGTGTAACCTTGGAACAGATTCCTTAGATCATTCTGTTTATCATGACAAAAATCCATAGACCTACTAGGCATAATATTTTAGAGTTTAATCAACTGCGGTCTCTTGGGTAAACTATCTAATTGATGTGTTGTTTCTAAATTACCCCCAGACTTGGTTTGGCACTTCCCTACTTGCTGCGTATCAGCCAACATAAACAACAGTACTGATAGAGCAGCAATAAGATACCTGGTGCCTGCTGATGAATGGTTGTAGCACAGCTTATCTTTGGGTTTTGGACTTTTGGTTGGACAAAGCAAATAATTTGGAGGTGACAGCTTTGGCTCTGGTAACCCGTGATGGTATTTTCACAAGCTGAACTATCACTTAATTGAGGGAAATAATGAGCCAACCAAATGATAATGAAAAGGGTTGTTAGCTGCAGCCCTGTGTCGCCTGTTCTGAATTAATTTCCAGTGACTTTTTCTCAGTGCAGTCACACAAGACTCGGTCCAACATTTACTATCAATGTGACTGGGAAAGACAATCCCCTTAGCACAGAGCCTGTTTTCCTTCTAGGACGCTGAATGGCTCTGTGCCGGAGTCCTGTCAGTTCAGCCCGGCTGTCGGATATCCTCTCACTGTTACGTTCCTTTGTCCGCTACATAGTAGGGTCTCTTTTGAAGCATAAGCCCCCTCTCTTCATCTTTATGGCCTGAGCCGGCAGCTGCAGGGTTAATGTTTTAGCAGCAGCAGCACTGGCAGAGAGGCAGGAGGAGGAGGAGGAGGGGAGAGGCAGAAGGAGAGTGGCAGAGAGGTGGGGGCTGGTCCACAGCTGTTGTAGTAGGCAGGGTCTATTGGGGTAGGAAGCCTGCCTCACTCACCCTGGAACAATGGGAGACATGGCAGCCTCTGCAGACAGCACAGACGCACACACAACGCACATAACCAAGGACAGGCCTTTGCTAGTTGTAGCATAGAGGAAACCAGCTTCCTCACTACACTCGGAGGGCGACGCCACTTTTAACAAGGGGACAATAATCTCCTTTGCAGCCGGAAAACAGCAATGTAAGGTTGTGGCCTCCCAGTCTCTCTCTCTCTCTTTTTTTTTCTTTTCTGCCGGTGCCTTACAATTCATTCTGCTGTGAGGAGCTCTCGGATGCCCTGACTGGATGACTGAAAAGGCAGCAGGGGCAAGGTGAGCTGATCCAGGGGGAAATTAGTAGGCTATTTACACGTTTACAAATTCCATTTTTACAGCTGACATGGTGTTTTCCGGTGCTTGTTGTGAAGGTGTTGTGTGTCAAAATGAAGCAGATTTTTACTTGTATGAGAATGAGGTGGTGTGACAGTGAAGGGACACATTTTGTCAGGTTGACATGAACGGGCATGAGGTTACTCTGATTTGCACTGTGTGTGTTTATGTTAGCATTAATGTGGACTAGCTCGCACTTTACACACATTTATTAGCAAGCTGCTACCACACTGCATTGTTTTAAAGATGGGTGAACCAGCACAGGATCAGGAACCAAGTCATAAATCTGCTAGAAGGGTATGATAGCGGTGGAAAGCACAGCCTATATGTTGCTTGTGGTTGGTCAAACAAAAACAGTGGCTGGGTCAGTGATGCAGTGCCTGTGATGTACTTCCTGTGTGTCAAGGTTGCCTGGCACAGATTTAAAAAGGATCCCTGTGCTCTGTTGGATAGCTCTCAGACATGCATGGCATAAATCCAGCCTTTCAGGCCTTTTGGGAAGGGAGCTCCCCTCCTTCATCCCCTCCCCCAGCCCCTCTACACTACCCCTGCTCCTCATCCCAAATATTGCTTGTGTACAATTCGTCTTGGTTCATATAGCTGAACATCAGAGAGGAAACGGCGCCGAGGGAGCCAACCAGCCTGATTCTGTCTCACCCACATCTCTCTGCCTCTTTGATGTTTATCTGTATCTTTATTACAGATGCTGGCAATCACGTGGTAATGGTGTGTCTGCAAAAAAAATTTAACTTTGGCCTACATTTTTACAGAGAGGGTGCGTGGATTCAATCTTCCTTGATCTTGTTTAATTCCACCGCATGAAGATTTGGTGTTTTTGTCACATTTTTTACTTCTCCCACCAACACAGCAAGAACTTCAATCTGTGCGTTTCCACATCAGCAGGTGGAAAGGGTTTGACATATACTGAGATGCCTTGCCTGTGCCGAATTCCTCTGACATGATTTGAGAAGCGTTTGTGCATTTCTTCTCTCCGCTCCGGCTCAGTTGCTATTGAATTTTTTTCAGCCGTGCCCTCGTTCCATGAATCTCATCTGTTCCTCCTCATCTGCAGCATCTCACCAAACTGAAATTCACCCAGCAGCTGATCATCTTGGCAGCATCCAACCATCAGAAATCAAAGTCTGCCCTTAAATTCTGATGATGTACGATCATTGAGGTCTCGTGATTTATTAATTTTTCACAGGCTCTGATTTGCCATGATTGTGATCTTGCTTCATGACAGTTCACAGATCACGGTCGGTTGTTTTTTCCCAGGAGGACCAGATGATCTGCTCTTGCTCTATTAAAACCCAGATTGAGAGAGCAGATGCTCAACACCTCTAATCCCATTACAGTTTGACAAGATCTAACAAGATAAGGCCCTGTTACCCTGTGGACCGCTTTTGGAAATGAAAGAGTTAATGCTGCAGCCCTGTGCCTAAACATAGCCGGAGTGACCGGACAGAACGCCGGCTGAGAACACACTGCAGCAGACAAGGCGTCCCATTTTGGTTGTACAGTAAATAAAACTGTTTCTAAAACCCGGACATAATTAACAGAGTTCAGTCAATGGGGGAATCCCACATTAGACTAAAACGTCAGCTTGTGAAGTGCACGTGTTCATAGAAAGGCATAAAAAAGGAGCTAGTAAACGCTGTGTTTGCCAAATTATTCATCCAGCTTTCTTTTATTACACTTCACAATGAATCAGAGATGAAAGGAAAGACAAGAAGAGGAGAGACTGAGGAAGAGGGCGAGATAGAGGAGTGGGAGCTTGTGGTCTCTGTATGGATGATGTGTGCTGAGCGCTGGTGTCTCCTGAGGGCAATGGAGCGTCTTCTTCTTTTCCTGGTTTCATATTCACTCTCAGAGCAGAGGAAACGTTGCAGCCTTTGCCGCCATAGGCCGTCACAGAGGGCACTGGTCTCCAACGCCCCAGTGTAAAACTGCCGCCATCGAACTTTTCAAGATCTCATTACACACGGCCAGATCTTGTGGTTTCTGTCTTATGGCTCACAGACGGGATTGGCAGAGGTATCAGGAGGTTTCTGACTAGACAAAGAGGGGCCTGGGAGTTTCTTTATTAAAATGTGTCCATGTGTTTTCTCTTCCCTCAGCTCCTGGGTTTTGTTGTTGAGGGGACAGAGGTGCCTGACAGACTGACTCCTCTTCAAGGATCGTAACAAGAGCTGGTCATGTGAGTTGTTTATGGCGACATTTGGATAAAAACACTGCAAATTACAGTTCACCAGGGTTGCAACTTTAGTTATTTTCATTGCTATATAAAATCTTGGGAAATAGTGAAAAATGACCGTCACAATTTCCAAAAGCCCAAGGTGATGGTATTAAATAGTTTTTAGGACTGCAGCTAGTTGTTTTCTTGATTAATCAGTTATTTGTTTCATATAAAAAAAAAAGTCATTGCCTATTCATAAAAACCAAGGTGGCATCGTCAAGTTGCTTGTTTTGTCCATACACAGTCCAAAAACAAGACATAGTAAATCTTCAGTGATGTACAGCAGATACCCACATGTGAGAACCTGGAGTTATCAGTGTCCAGCTTTTTTTTTTTTTTTGCTTCAGATACATTGATTGATTATCAAAATGGTTGCCATTTAATTTTCTTATCGATAAATCAACCACTTGTCCTGCTTTGAATTGCTGCACCATAATCAAAACATCAGAGAAGTTGGAGCTAGAAGGTGTTTGGCATTGTTAATCAGAAAATTCCCTGAAGTGACTGGTTTTCAAATGATTACCAAATCCTCTAATGTGGGACAATGAGACTAGAGAATATTTTGCCACTTTTGGTCTCTGTGGTATACACCCATGTAAAGTTCAACCGACCTTTGCAGTGATCACAGCTGGTAATTTGTGTAAAGGACAACATGGCTACATATTTGTAGTAGATGACAGGTTCGTTTTCCTCAGGTGTCAAGTTGCACTTTGTTTGCCGATGAATGCACACCGGTGTCCGCACGGCTCACAGTTTTCAAGTACAGGTATCTATTGAAGTCATTTTAGGAAGAACAGAAGCACCACATGATCACTTGGCTCAGAGACAAACACATGATCCTCCCTGTTGTGTTCACTGATTGGAAGTTTGAGCTGTGAACACGGTGCCTTGCTGCACTGTGTCTACACTTGGCAGTGTCGGACTCGGTGGCTGTGTTGTGGAGAAGGGTCGTTTACAGAAACTACACAAAAAGCTACGTGCTGTGTTCGACCTTGTCTGTTATCGCTTTAGTCTTCTGCCTTTTTATCGTCAGTCACCAGTATTTTTGCCTCTATCCTGTGTTACGTATCTTCTTGATACAGCTACAGAAAGCCAAACAAAAACATGTAGGCTAATGGCTTTATCATTGTGTGTTCTGTAGAATGACTGTGCATTCATAAAGGTCAGGGGCAAATATTATACTCATTAGATATGACAGAAAAGTATGAGGTTATCACATTAGAAGGCTTCTAACTAGTCACTTTGAATTTGTTTTGCTTCAAAAATCATTTGCAGCATTTGATCATATATTGTTCTTGTTTCTTTGCTCATCCACGTTTTGTTTTTTGATTTAAGCACTTTATTTGCTCCAGCCTTGTGACATTTTTGCAATATTTACAGGATGAACCCAGTGATTTTCTATGTTTTTGTTGTGTTCCACAAATCCCATCCAGAGGCTAAAACCAGCAATGAATTTCATATAGTCACCATAACGCTGTGAAACCAGACCGTGGTCTGTGCACATCCAGTGTGGTCCAAACAATATTAAGAACACAGAGGTGAGCCACGCTGCTGCACTGGGTGACATGTTGCTTCCTCACCAAACATGTGGACTCTGTCTTGTTTTAAAAAGAAGCTGCAAAGAATAAGAAAGGCCATCACTTTCTACAGTGTGTGAAATAAGAAAGAGTCATCTGATCTCTGTTTACACCACTCTGCTACCTTCTCGCTTTTTGTACAGCTAGGATGTCTGCGCCACAGACCAGTAAGCTAAACCGGGTCTGGATTCACAGTCATTACGGTGAGCACACTGCATTCATTGTTGCTCTTAGCCATGGGATTTGTGGAAAATAAAAACATAGGAACTTTCCTTATCTTCTAAAGATGTACCCCAAATTCCATAAAGCTGAGAGACGGATAAAAAGACAGAAGTCAAAACTGAAGCGGCAGAACCCGAGACGTTCCGTCTCACTGGATGGATGGGAGCGATTCCCTGCGTTGACATCATCAAGACCATTTTTAAGACATTATTATTATTGGTTGTGTGAGGACTACTACTGTGCACTGACAACATGGCACCATATTTAATAACTTGGGGTTTAATCGTGGTGAATGACCATCTTTGACTGGCATGAGGCATATTTGTTCAGTGTGGGCTAACCTCTTTTAAACCCTGCTCTTAAGATTCAAGTCCAAGCTGAGATAGTCTTAGTGACATCACTGTGACATCATCAGGGTTCCTTTGTGAAGTTTGAAAACGCTCCTCCAAAGCCACAGAAAACATAAAACAGCAGTTTTTACAGGCTTAGTAGTAGGCTACTGCTTGTAACGGGTAAATTAGGACATGTTCTGCTTTAAACACCAAAGCGGGGTGTGTCTATGAAGGTGTGTTGTTTCATGTACCAGTGAGAGAATGAAATCTGATCCAGGAAGTCCAGTTAGAGGAAGGGATTTATGTTTTTATTGGTTACTGGACACCAAATGCTGTACAGTATAGTGGTTTAATTCTCACAGACAGGATTGTACAAGTCTGGAAAGTTATCACTGTGGCAACTGTTTTATCTTCGGTAGTGATGATCTGGAGCTAAACGGCAGATGTTCACATTACACAGTAATCCATCAGGAATGCACGCTTTCATGTATGTGACAGGCAAAGCCGGCGCCTTACAGATGACATCACGTTGCATTGCAACAATAGTTCAACCTTTTTTTTTTTTGCTGGATGACCCTGTACCATTTTGGACAACCTGCCTCCAGCTGCGTCAGTTCACTTCCATGTTTTGTTTTCTTCTTCACGCAGACTGAACGCTGGCATTCCATAAAATGCACAAAAATAGCTAAATCGTGACTGTTGCTTGTCTGAGAATGGGTTCAGTGATCATTCTAGTAAGATGTAAATAATGCACAGCCCACACTGACCTCATCACACTGAAGTGAATGTGAGATTCACAGTCTCTAGTCTTTCAGAATATATAGATTTGTTTTTTTTTTTGTTTTTTTTATAGTGAATTGCTCTTGGATATGAATACAAGTGTCCTTGGACTATTACATCATTTGAAAGAGCACCCTGCAGGGAAGCTAATGCTAAAACTGCTCTGCAGAGCATCATCAACTCTCTTTGCATTCCCATCATGGCTTCTCTCTGCCGGGCTCTGACAGCACTAGCGGCTGTAAGTCTGCCAGCTGTGCTCAGTGGAAGGAGCTCCCTGGCACGGCAGACCCTCTGGGTCACACTAAGTCTCTCCTCTGCCCTGTCAATGAGCCTCTGTGTGTGCACAGGCCCCTAAAAAAACCCCATCACGACGACATTACTGCAGTTTACAAAGCAACCAGCAGAACTCCATTTCTCTGGCTCTTGCTCCATCTCTGTTTGCTCTCGCTTCCCCTCTCTCTGTTTCCAGAGGAATTAAGTCAGACATTAGGGCAAGGCTTGTGCATGTGTTTGTGTAGCATTCACCAAGCCAGTTTAAACTGCTTTACATCAGAGATAAAATGGCATAAGATTAAACGTGTACATGAAAATGACCATGCAGTGCAAAATATCAATAAATGGTGCCAGATTAAGTTAATAAAATGTAGTGACAAACATGTTGAGCCCTGATTTTAAAGAGCTGGAAATGATCTCAAGTTTTCTGGGAGTTTGTTCCAGTTACGTGGTGTGTAAAAAGTGAATGCTGCTTCTCTGTGCTAGGTTTGGGCTCAGGACACAGTAAGAAGACCTGTCCTAGATCTGAGAGGTCTGAAGGGTTCATAGCAGAGCAGCAGGTCACTGTGGGGTCGGCTAACTAGGTAAACCAGGATGCACATCTTTCACCGTCTGCTGAATGATAAATTGAGAAAATGAGTGGCGGAATAAACAATGAAAGTAACTGTGGTAGAATTTACTGAAATGTATCAGAATAATTGCTAAATCACTGTTAAAATGTCTTTTGTTGTGACTCATAAGGGTCACTGTAACACTGATTGTAGCGTCTCTGTGTCTGAAGATAGGCTCATGGTGAACAGACTGGAGTTTGTTATTCAAAGGAGACATCACTGACCTTGTCCTCATTCCAGTTTGAGAGGCCAGCGCAGTGAGCTGTAATCGGGCAGATTTTGTGAGGTTTCTCATGTGTTGGGTCTGTTTCCTGGGCCCAGAATAAAGAGACGTAGCCCTAGTATTTTGACTCTTTAAAAACCAGCAGCAGTATTTTAAAATCACTTCCTTGGTGCACAGGAGGCCAGTGTGAAGATCTGAGAACTGACATGAGCTGTGATTAATAATGACGGGATCCCTTCATGGTCTTTCATCATTTGACGGCTTCTTTGATCGGACAGCAACAAGACTTAGATCCTGCAGTTGTTTTAAGGCCTGTTGGATTCTGGAGAAACAGGACACAACTTGCATAAGAGGTAGTTCTTGTTTGTGATGCTAACTTTGCAAATGAAAAGAAACCACAGCAGCTGCAGCATAACCACACTTTTATGTTATATTTAGCATCATTTTATTGTCTTTTGGTTCATGATGTATTTTCCATGTGAACATTGGCAAACAGAGACGTGTGCGTGCGCCGGAGCCCTGCTACCCAGAGCTTTAATGTGCATTAGTGAATGAGAAGCTGGTATTTATAACAACTCAGGCCTGCTCCTGTATCCAAGGTCAAATGGATGACTAATATCTGCTTCCGTTCTTAGATGGGTTGCATTGATCAGCCCTCCATTATATGTGTAGATTTAGCTGTGTTCAGTCAATCACAGCTCAATAAACACCCTACATTTGGATGGTGCCACTCATGTTTGTCAGTCAGAGTTTGCAATTCACAGCCCGATGATGTTCAATAATCTTCCTGTAAACGCTTTGCAAACAGCTCTAGTTACACAAGGCCCGGCTGGTCTCTGCTGATTCCTATGAAGCTATTGGAAGGCCAAATATTTTCCAGCAGTGTTTTTTTTTTTTTTTACCCCCCATATTCCTTACCGTTTTGTGTTTATTCCAGCTCCAATACGACAACTTGTTTCTCCACCAAAATCAAAAGGACCTTATAAACTTTAAAGGATAGTCTGGTGTACCTATTGACAAATTTCATGAAGTCCAAAATAAGCACCGTATTCAGTTGCCACTCAGTACTTTCTAACCGTCTGTGCCCCTCAGCCCAAACCCAGGTTATTCCTGC
>NW_018128357.1:138333-152346 GCF_001952655.1 Monopterus albus
TTGTTTTATTAATGAATCACACAACAATGTGTTTGTGAAAGGGGTCACTAGTAGTGATGAAGTCATAAAAAAAGATCACCCTGCTTTCCTCAGCTCTGTGCAGCTTTTTAGCATCTTTCAGCTCATAGTTTTGGTTTGCCAGTCCACAGCAGGTACTGTTTTACTGCTGTTTCCGGCTGCAGCAGTTGGTACAAGAAAAAAGCTCTGCATACTTCCTGCTCAGCACTCAAAAGGAGTGTTAAAAATTGAGCAATTAGCCGGGTGAATACAGTGAGAGAGTTGGTGGAGACCAAAACAGAGTTAAAACTAGGTGAATATTCACTTAAATTTACCAGTTTGATGCAAACATGAAGGATTATGTGTGTCTCTAGTTGCTGGGTGTGTGAGCTTTTTTCTAACAAGTTCATTATTTATACTTAAGGTTTAAAAACAAGCCCGGTGCATACTCGCGTGTTAAACAAGGCTAAATAATTTCCTGCAATAGAGGGACACTGTAATTTTAGGCAAATGTCACTCAAACAGGAGGAGAAAGTGCATTTGCTGGTACTAGTTTCAGCTGCAGATTAATACACATTTGATGGTTTGATGAGCATTTCCAGCATCAAAACAGAGGGACTTGAGTCAAAATAAACCACAGTGGCCATGCTCATTGTAACAAAGGAAAATGTCAGTCGGTGCATCTTAAATAAAAAAAAATATGCCAAACCTCTCAAAAGTATCCATTTTTGATTGGTACCCCTTTAATAGCCATTGTTTATAAGCAGTATACAGTGTATCTTAAACATTTAATAAATGGTGTACACACTATAATGTACTGTAGTTGTACACAGAATTAATATTTTCTGTGATGTATAGTACTTCCAGCAGTTATAACCTCTTCTATGAAGGCAAATTTTGTATCATTTCCAATGTTATTATATTTACTATGTTGTGTGTGTCACATGTCTAACTCAGGTTTAACACTTCAGGAAACTGTGCCAGGTCCTGATTGGCCCCCAGCCACACAGTCAGGCCAGTCTCATTCGCTCTAATGACTCCTTAAGATGTGACGGGTCCATGTTGACACACTTGCTTCCCCTTACAGACCTTCACTGCTTTGCTCTGACACCCCTAAAAAAACATTTTCCAGCAGTGTTCACACACACACAGAGAGACACACACACACACACAGAGACACACCTAGAGCTGTGCCTATTAGACTGGTTCTCAGCCATGTGCCCTACAGTGCACCACACTCACTGAGACAGCCTGTGAGCTCCGCGTGGTGCTGCAGTTCAATATGTGGATTGGTTGAAGCAGCAGACCTAAAGCAGAGGAATATGGACACAAAGGCTTGTCTTTCAGCACAGTCTCTGTATCTGAGACAATGCAGGATGGATGGATTGTGTTTGCTCAGTAATCCTTAATATACAATAGGTAATGTGATACACCGTAGAGTCAACACCAGGCTAATTGAAGAAATTATGAAAATTACATCCTCCAAGAAAATAATATCCAGGCTATATAAACTCATCAAATACAGATTCACCAATACCAATACAAAAAACTCAAATGGGAAAATGATTTAACTCTCCCCCTCAACTCCAACTTCTGGACAGAAATTTGTAATAACATCTTTTCTGTGACCAGCAATGTAAACTTACAACTTATACAATACAAGACCATTTATAGGACCCATATTACAGAAAGTAAAATGTTCAAAATAGGTTTCACTGACAGACATCTGCTCACAATGCACTCTAGATTGCATCGACAGTTACTTTCATGTTACTTGGACCTGCCAACCAGTTTATTCCCTCTGGATAGCAGTGACAGAGAAACTCTCCACCATCTTGTGCTGTAGAATCCCTCCTTCTCCATCACTTTGCTTACTCGGTAATATCATAGAACTCGACCACCTACCAATTAAATATAAAAACCCACTCCTCATTTCTCTAGCTATTGCCAAGAAAACAATCTTTCAAAACTGGAAATCAAAAAAATCACTACACATAAACCACTGGACCAACCTTCTGACAGAATATATCACATTAGAGAAAAATGGCATCTACTCACAAGAATAGTTTATCAGCTTTTTATGACACATAGAACCATTTTAACACATTTCAGCTTGAGCCAAACACCTGGGGCTGAGGCCACACACATTCCCACCAACCTCTAAAAATTTAACAAGCTAATTTTATTAGTAGTACTGTTATCATCATTATTATTGGTCATTTTTTATTTATTTATTTCCCCTCCTTTTCCCTTTCTTGCCTTTCATAAGTTGGAAATACACACACTTCACACACTACAATCTTATAAAACACACAATATCTTTTTGTGATGTCATGTATCTGTTGGCTTGTCTCCCCAGTTCGGTACTGTTTTGTTAATGTGTTACTTTGTTTCAATAAAAAAAAAAAAAAAAGCACCGTCTGTGTACTTGAGACAATGCAGGATGGATGGATTGTTTGCTCAGTAATCCTTAATATGCAGTAGGTAATGTGATACACCGTAGAGTCAACACCAGGCTCAGAAGCTTATATTTGTAAGCCCTGGCCATATTTGTGTTGCATCCCGAGGATCAAACTCTAAATTAGTGCTGAAACAAAATGTGGTGGTCAAATAAATGGAGTATAAACAGAGTGGCAGTAGTGTTCACATCACTCTTGGAGGTGAGAACAGCACCTGATGTGAAGCAGACATCAGGCTTGTTTGCTTAGAGAACCAGATGCTTTACTGCAACAGAACAATCTAGACCCAGTCATCTGACAGAAAGTTATTTAACAATTCTGATAATAAAGTCCTTCATAAAGCACGTGCCAATAAATGTACTGCTTTACTGTGTTTTATATTGGCCTAAACTGAAGATCTTTTGATTTTGAATGGTTGCTTGGACAAAACGATATTTAGAGACATCACTTGGGCTTTGGGAAATTTTGATGGACATTTTTAAAATTATCTGATATTTTTTATGATTATTGTCATTCAATCGTGAAAGGTAGTCGAGCGATTAATCAACAGTGGAAACAATTGTAACAGATGTAACATAGGTGTAGGTTAACAGAACCTGATATGTAAATGCTTGTCGTAATGCTATGGCGCTCATCACGCTCTGTGTTGCAGGACAGCAGTGGTCTAGTGTCCACAGAGGATCAGGGGTCATATCCCTTGTACTCTTCAAAATCCTGTTGGATCCCTTCAAGACTTTAAAATGTTTTCTCTCTCTCTTTCATATACAAATGAATAGATGATCTGTATTTTGATTTGTAGTTGATATTCTCCAAAAAGTAATTAAATGTAAAACTAGCTTACTATTACTGCGGTAAAGCAAGCGGGAAAAACCAGCTCCAGCCTAATGAGTTGTTCTAGACTGATATGAATGTTAGCCAGCAGTCCTATGGGAGTGTTTGGTTGGTGAACTGCCACAAAGGTTTGTGATGACTAAAAGATGAATCCTGACAACGTCTATGACAACATGCTATGACCCATCTTGTGCCATTATCCCTTCAAATATATAGATTTTTTTCCAATTTGGTTTAGGACCAGATATCTATAAAACTGACATTCACATCAGTCTCAGCTGTACTATGTTTAGTGCTAATTAGTAAATGTTAGCATGCTAACAAGCTAAACTAAGATGTTGAACATGGTAAACAGTATCCCATGTAAACATTCTGGTGTTATTTGGCTTAAAGCATGTACAGCCTCAGAGCTGCCAGCCCAAGCGAGGCTCTGCCTGGGCCTGTACCACGAAACAAGTTCAGCTTAGTCTGGCTCACGTGAGGTTAGCTAGCTTCATTGACTATAGCATTGGCCGTCCTTGATAACTGGTACCACGAAGCCAGTTATCAACTAGCTCTGTTAAATCTGGGTTTTCCTACCAAACTGAGTGTGTTATTGTGAAAGAGGCTGAGTTGTTATTTAGATACGACAACAACACAACCATGAGTGAAGTCAGCCACTGAAAACAGTAGGAGGTGGAGACCTAGGGGGGAAACTTGTTTATAGCCAGAGCAGAAAGTGATGTTATGACAGATAAACTGCAAACAATAGTCACATAACTAGAATAGAATAAGAATCTGTAGAAAAACTCTAGAAATAAAGAATATACTGTACATACATGAAGAAAATGTTGTCAAAAAAATCCAACAGTTTCTCCTGCCAGAGGAGAGAACACTGGGGAGGAACTACACCTCAGGTCAGATGTTCATTTATAATACATATAATACACAGTATCGAATAGTTTTCTAATAAAAGACCATTATCCCAGAGTCTCCTCATGTTATTCTGAGCTGCAGTGATGGAAGCCTGTTAAAAACATCAACAGTTAGGAATTCAGTCCGTAATAACATAATGTCTGTGTACTGAAAACGCAGTGTTGATCATCATGGAGGCTGCAGACTCCCTCAGTTTGTTAGAAATCCAGAAAGCCTGGCACGGCACAATGATATGACTGCTCTGTAGAAATATAATAAAGTTAACCTGCTCCAGAGCAAGTTAGCCGTGCAGCATAAGTTACTGTGGTGATCTAGCCCGATTAAAAGTGAGCCAGCCTTGTGGTACTGAAAAACCTGAGTCGAGCCCACAGTTAGCTGGATAAGCCACTAATCTCACGTTGTGGTACAGGCCCCTGGTCTTGTTTGGGTTTTTTTGTTGGTTTGTATTCATTCTTATAATGAAGTCAGAAGCCTCAGCTTTATTGTGTCTCCTCACTTCTCAAACCAGACCTGTGCTCTTGCAGGAACAGGGTCATACTGTATGTTTTGACAACACACCTGTGAGGTTAAACAGTTTCCCAAACAGCTTGCAGTTACTGTTGGAGCCAAATCCAAATTGTGACAGTGATGGTTTTAGTTTTGCCTTCTGTGTTGCAGATGAGAACAATGTCTGATGAGACTGAGCAGAGAATGTGCGACGAGGACTTTGGTTCGGACGAGGAGGGCGAGGAGGGAGACGTGGAATCTTACCTGGAGGACAACAGCAGCGAGCTCATGGACCGACTGAGAGAGCTGGAGGTGAGAAAACAGACACCACACACCGCTTCATAAACCACATTTCAGTTTTGCAAATTGAAAAGTAGCAGAATCATTTTATTCAAAGACAAAGTCCTTGCACTTTTTCTGTCCCATGTTTTGCCTGTCAAATCTATAGTAAATGTAAATAAACGTACAGTTTTTACGACTGAATTATCCTTTTTTAATTTGATCTTTATCTTTTTAAATTAAGTTATACTCAAACCGTGCACCCCTAATTTTCACATTACCATATTTTGGTTTTTAGGCTGAGAATTCTGCTCTGATGTTGGCAAATGAGAGTCAGAGAGAGGCTTATGAGAGATGCTTGGATGAGGTGAGTTCATGTTGCACACTCAACATTAATTTACCCA
Organism: Monopterus albus; assembly: GCF_001952655.1. Classification (NCBI taxonomy): domain Eukaryota; kingdom Metazoa; phylum Chordata; class Actinopteri; order Synbranchiformes; family Synbranchidae; genus Monopterus; species Monopterus albus. The sequence goes on from NW_018128357.1 coordinate 143,705, forward strand.
ATTACAGTGATTATGAATTTAGCTCTTCTGAGTCACTCTACAAATATCAAATCAGTGCGTAAAATGTAAACGTTGTCTTACCAGGTGGCCAATCACGTGGTCCAGGCTCTGCTGAATCAGAAGGTAACTCACAGCTACATTTCTGCATGTGTTTGCATTCCAACTTGCTGTAGCATCGCAGGCTGAGGTCCCTCTGTTATTTTACGGCTTTGTGTGTCACTGAACAGGATCTGAGAGAGGAGTGCATCAAACTGAAGATGCTGGTGTTCGACCTGGAGAGACAGAACCGAGCGCTGTGTGAGCTTTTTCAGCAGAAACTGCCCAATCACCCCACTGCTCACTACCAGGTAAATCAACTCGACTTCCTCTGTGATGGTTGATAAATCATTTAGAGTCAGAACACTGAGGTGTAGGTAGTGTCTATTATATTTTATAAGCAGATCATATGTTGGATATGTACCGTGTGTCTTAATCTGCAGCCAGTAACACAGCTGTAGTGTAGTAAGTGTACAACATTTGCCTTTGAAATATAGCTGAGTGGCACAAAATGGAAATACTCAGAGCACCTAAAAAATGTATTCAAGCACAGTACTGGAGTAAATTTATGTAGTTACTTTCTATTGCTGTCCGTGTGTCAGTGCACAGCTCTGACTCTTCTGTAACTGATTTATTTCTCATTCTTTCACACAATGTGGAGCCAGTGATGGATCCTCAGCCTTTTCACCTCAGCTCTATATTGCTCCAACAGATGCTGGGACAATGTAGCCCCTAGTTGTCTGTGTATACAATAGCCTGTACTGTATACAGTGTCATAATTGCCTGATGAATCTCCTGTTACAGGTCCAGGCGGGACCCCTCCCAGAGTACAATGCACAGGTGCAAAATGACTCTGCCAAACAGGTGGAGCCTGCACAGACTGAAGCACAAGCCAAGGTGATTATTACCAAGCATTAAAAGTAAAACAGTGGGATTTTCTCTTAGCCTGTGAATGGGACCACAGCCCCCACCCCACCACATTACAACATGCGCTGACATTTGCTTTGTTTTCCACTATTGTGCTTTAACACAAGACCTCTGCTGCTAATCTCGGCTGCACTCATTTCCTATACGCATGCACTTAAAGGTCTCGTTGAGCTAAATTGTTTGTCTCTCATAGAGCACCACCAGTGAATTGAATGCTGATAGAGATCTTTTTCTGCCCAAAGGGAAATGGCTACCGCACACAGCATGCCTCCCCAGGCCCTCGTGGCCCAGCCGCCTCCATGGAGGCTCTGTCTCCCTTCTTCAAGAAGAAAGCACACATCCTGGAAGTCTTGCGCAAGATGGAGGAGACAGACCCTCTCAAGTTCCACCCATCCACTGCAAGCTTGTCTTTCTGCGACTATGGCCAGGTGCTCATGTCCACAGAGGCTGTTCTGGCCACTGCGGACCCACTTCCACTACAGTGCAAATCCCATCACACCCACTGCCACTGCTCCTGCTCTGACACCGACACACACCAGCACGTCAACAGTGACGGGGCAGTGAAGTGTGAGGGAGGGAATATCTGCTGTTTACACTGCAAGAGGAGCCCAGACGGTCCTCCAAAGCCATGCAACCACATCTGTAATCCTTCAGAAGCCAACTCCACCACCCAGGGCCATGTAGTTCCCACAGCTGCTACGAGCGAATGTCACAGTAAGAGCAGACCAGTGGAGTCTGCTCCCCCGTCCAAACAATGCAACAAGAATGAAGCCCACCAGCAATCAGCAGACACCACGGCCCAAATCAGAGCCTGAAGATGGTGGGAGTGGAGCAGGAACAGGATAACTTGGAGAGTCATTTAAATGTGAGTGCCTCTGAAGAGCTCACTGGGTTTTGTCCCACCTCCCACCTGCCCAGTTCTGTGGAGAGCTCACAGATCTCCCACTGTGACATGCAGATGAGTGATGGTATTCATAATGGTTTGGCACTCTCTGTCACCACCAACATGTCGAGTGACTCCTCAGTCACTCAGAAAGACAGCAATGATCAGGAGGGCTCCTCTGTGCGAGCCGGTGCCTCCGTCAGCCCTAGTCCCTCCTGCCTCAGTGATGTCAAAGCCACTGCCATCAATTCTCCGTCCAAACTGCTCAAGTTCTTGAAGATCCCCTCGATTGGGGAGAAGTCTCAGGCTTCATCCTCTGCTGTCTGTCTGAGCCCCCAACTCACCCGCAACTCCAGGATCCCCTGTCGCACCAACAACTACGAGGTGTACCACTCTCCTGTTCCCACACGAAGAGCCACCACCACAGAGAGGTGCAGGCAGCCCCCTCCTCCACCCTCCAGATCTGAGTCCTATCCGGCCACACACTCTGCCCCGACCTCCCCACCACAACCTGAAGATGACTGCTCCCCGTCTGCCAAGGAAATAAGCTACAGCAGCCTCTCTGCTCCCAAAGTCAGTGCTGGCTCAAAGATAGGCGCTCCCCCCTCTACGTCCTCCTCCTCACCCAAAGTATCTCAGAGGGTCCCTCATTATGAAAATGTCTGTGACATGCCTGCCATTTCTAGAGAGGAGGAACAAATCCAGGGCCTTGAGAAAAGAGCCACACTTCCAACTCAAACAAAGGTGAACGGTGGTGAGAGGAAGCTTGTTAAATCGCTACCAGAAAGTGTTCTGAATCCCTCTCCTCAACGAAAGCAGTCGTCGTCCTCCACATCAGAGTGCACGTCGGATGATGAAGAGGATTCAGACAGCCCGGTGTGGGTTAACCATCACAGCCTGCCCAACTCATCTGCCCTCAGCAAAGCTCAGGGCAGAGAGAACTACTCCCAAGCCAGAGAGAAACAAGAGACTGATGGAAGAGAAGTCACTGTGCAGAACTCTGAGGTCATCCAGCAGCCACCTCCACCCCCAGCCAGGAGAACTTCCATCCCAAAGAGGCCTGCAGCCGGGTCAGTGAGATCCCAGGCCGATTCTAGTCACCACGCTTTCAAAGACAGGCTGGCAGCGCTGGGCAAGCTGAGGAGCTCAGAGGATTTACAAGTCAATCTAAGGCCAGTCGAGACTGTGAATGAAGGTTCCTATGGCGAAGAAAGGAGCAAGATGTCGGAGAGAGCCGTGGAGCTCCATAAAGAGGAACAGAAACATTCAAAGCATACAGACTTGTTGGATGGCAAAACTAAAGGTAGCAGTGGTGGGTTGAAGTATCCGGGGTCGTCTCCGCTGTATGAACAGGCAGGAAAATCTCAGCCTCCTGGCCCTGCAGTGACCAAGGCTGAAGGCTCCAAGAGCAAAATAGGGCTGCCATCCCCCAACACTGACACTCCACAGGTACTACGTAACAATATCAAGTGTCCTGGCTCCCTGAATCTGGCCTATAATGTTAAACCTGCTGTTAGTCCTCATAGTACCAACAGCCCCAATAAAATCCCCCCAAAGTCACCGTCCAAACCTTGCCAGGGTCCATCTGTCCACAGAGGGGGAAAGCCCGCAGAGGCCCCACGTTACTCATCCAAATCAGAGGAGAGGACCAAGATCAGCGGGAAGGGGAAAAAGAACCCGATATACGGAGACAGCCTCCCGCCTCCTCCTCCAAGACCTCCACTATCTGAGGGTGAGAAGCCGCTGCAGCCGGTCCCCAGCCTGCAATCTGCCATTGAGCAGAAGGTGATGAAGGGCATCGAGGAGAACGTGCTGAAGCTTCAGGAGCAGGACCGAGGAGGGCAAGGCAGTGAGGTCAAGCAGAAAGCCTCCAATGGCATTGCAAGCTGGTTCGGCCTGAAGAAGAGTAAACTGCCCGCACTGAACCGAAAGACGGACACCACCAAAGCAAAGGAGGAGAAGAAGGAGTGGAAGATAAACATTCCCTCTGTGGGCAGGGACTCAGTGAAAATGGCCACCAGGTGTAAAGAAGGCGTGGAAGGTCTGAACATCTCCACTCTGATGGAAAAGGCAGAGGGCCTGAGGAGGGCCTTGGAGGAGGAGAGGGCGTATGTGGAGAGGTCAGGCAGGGGCCACTCCTGTGAGGTGGTGATGGACCAAGCTCAGGGACAGCTGGCGGTCATGTACAGGGGAGCGCGCTCTGACAACTTCATGCAGCAGCTGCTAAACAGGTGAGGACTTAGCAAGGCCCAGTGGATTGTAAAGCTGCTGTAATAACAAGCTGCAGCTGTAACACAACAGTTAAATTTAGTAACAGTTTGGAAAATATGCTTATTTGCTTTCATGCTGAGTTAGATGAGAGATTCAGTACCATACTACCAACTTGACTTGGACTAATGTATAGCATGCTATGTTATATTGCTGTCATTGTACACTGCATGTTCAGGACATACACAAGTAAATGTTATGGTCCTATCTGTAGTGTCTGTTCTCCATTGTTTAATTCGTTAATGTTTTAGATTTTATTTAGTCTAAACTACTTATTGTGTACAGTTTGGCCTTTTAATTGTTTTGTTTCTCTTTAGTTTAACATTTGGTTTTGTGATTTATTTGAAATGGCCGCTCCCATCAACTCCCATCCAGAGACTAAAACCAAAAATGAGTACTGTGTACTCATCGTAATGTGCGTGAATCCAGAACCTGGTTTGACTTGGACTCACTGTCCACTTTATTAGGTACACCAGTACAATTGTATGCATTTCACTTCTGCCTTAACATCCATCAAGTACACCAGGTTCACTGTTGGCTTTAGTCTCGGCCTTATCCACTGAACTGCCATATAGCCTACTTCATTAGTCAGTTCAGTCAACAAACCGACTCTCTCATCATTCTTGACACGATTATGTTTGTAACTGTTTATGTGAGGACCAGCACTGTGAGTTCTTTCCAGGAGAGACCGTCTGAAGCTGTGTGCCATTATGCCAGTGTGTAAAACAGATGTGCCTTCTGCCCCTCTCTGTGATGGTGGGCCTTTCACTCCACCTTTGAGTGAGGTCATTTAGATCAGACAGCGTGGTGCACCAGCTGGTTCTTTTCTTAGACTATGCTACCCTCGGTGCAAGGCGAGCTGTTTCCCCTTGTTTCTAGTCTTTTTGCTAAGCTTACAGCTTCCTGGCTGTAGCTTCATGTTTAACAAACATCAGTTCTTGTTTTACTCTTGCTTGAAAGCCAGTAAGTGTATTTCTCAGTGCCTTTAATGTGAATAACCTCTGTATTTGTTTAAATGTGTAACTGTGTGTGGTATTGTAGATACTTTGGATTTTAACTGACGGTTTGTGTTGTACGAGTACAGAGTGGATGGGAAGGACATGATCAGCGTGCCCCAGCGCCGGCTCTCGTTTGACTGCAAGACCTCCAAACCAGTGTATACTCAGCAGAGTGACATCATCAGTCACATCGGCAGCCGAGACGATATGGACAAGGTACATCTTTGGTTATATATTTTTCTCTGTAGACACAGGCCAACAAGACAGCTCACTTTCATTGAATATATCAGAGTCTCAGGTTCTTAGAACTGCATCAGTAAAATGTGCTCCACATCCAGTAACTTTCTGGTCTAAATTTGGCATCTTGTTTGTTTGACTAGTTTGGTGCAAACTGTGAATAGCTCACTCTCAGTACATCCACTGCTGCATCTGCTGCTCTGTTGTTCTTTCATGCAGGGATCAGATAGAATCGGTAAGATCACGTCAGATGAAAACCTCGCAGATTCAGTTCACTCTCAGCACTTCGCAGGTAAGAGGAGTGTGCCGGGAGTTTCAGAGGAACCAAATGCTGCAAGAGTCACGAGGATAAACAACGATAATAATCCAAAAATGTATTATAAAAGTCTTAAAGGGTAATGAGTACTTTAAATACTTAAAGTATAGTTTTCAAGTATACTTACTTGCTTTTACAGTAAAATGTTACTCGGCAGTAAAAAGCAAAATTTTGAATAGTTTATTGAAGGACCTTTATTTTCACACTGTTCAGTTTTACTGAAGTACAGGATCAGAGTACTTGTTCCAGCACTGTGAATCTGTGGCAGTCCTTAAGGGTTTGAATGAATTTGCAAATTGGCTTACACCTGCATTAGCATATCAAAAGTAAACAAACGAGACCACGCCCCCAAGGAAAATCCATTCAGGGGCTACAGTGAAAGGTCAAATAAACAGTGTGAATTTCATTCATTTACACGTTTACCTCCAAGTTCACTTGTCTTCTTCATTATTTAGCTGTTTCCAAAATGATGCGAGTATTTCCACACCAGTTGTCTTTCCTCCGCAGGATCTGGCGCTTCCACATACACCCTAGACAGTGGCATCGGTACATTCCCCCTACCTGACTGCGGCAGCGGTGCAGCAGGACGTGGCCCGTCCAAGACAAGGGCCGGGGCTGAGCACCACTCGTCCGGCTCCCCAGGGAGGGCCGGGAGACGGGCCCGCACCCTGGACAGAGAGCTGACGTCGCAGGAGGAGTGCTACACGCCACACAAGCAGCTGATTCCCACCTCTCAGTACGGCGCCATGCTGGAGGGAAGAAGTTCAGCCAGCGTCATCCGGGAAGGTGAAGACTGAAGATTGTCAGAGCCTTCAAATGTTGCACTTTGTTGCACAGTACTTTGATGTAGTATGCAAACATACCGCGCTCAGATACAGAGAGAAGCAGTTATTTGTAACAGGAAGAGTAGGTCGTTTCTTAGAGAAAGTAGAAAGCTGCTTGTCTTTGTATTGCTAGCTTAAAGAAAACTTTTCCTGCAGTTGGAAATGGTTCAAGTCATGTGTTTCTACTCCCCATACCCTCAGTATACACTCCTTAGAGAACCAAGGAGCTGTAGAAACAGCTGTAACCCTCCTCACTGTGAAATGGGAATCTCAACCACTGTGCCACTGATGGATTCTGTTTAAATCAAATCAAATTTTATTTACAGAATGCATTGTTGAGGCTGTCATTTAGTAAAGATCCAAATGAGAAACTCCTGTGATGTGGGGAAAGTCGATGAACTGTGGCTTTAATCTTTCCATCTACAGACAGCGAGGCCCATGGAGCTGGCGTTTTCTCTCCTCGCTCAAAGACTTGGACCTTCCCCAACCCGAAGACTCCAGCAGGGTCTGCGGAGGTTTACCTGGCAGTGGAGGAGGAGGAGGAGGAGGCAGTATCCTTCGGCTCACCATTCCGAGGGGTAGGGGCAGTATTTTAGTTGACTGTCAGAGAGATTCAAGCTTTGTCATGTGTCAGACAAAGTGAAGTTAATGAGTCTGTTTTGTATCTTATTCCCTTAAAACTGCAAAGTAGGTGTGCCCTATACTTAAGGTTGAAATGAGGTTTAATAACCTGGAAGAGAAAGCGTGGTGTGGCCATCACTCTGCTTTGCTTGCAAATGATGGTGCCACATTACGTTATGGGTCCCATGTTTTCCAGCTTATTTAAAAAATAAAATAAAAATTAGCTGGTACATTACTGTATGTTACAGAGATCTTTCCTATGGTGTGTGGTACAAATTATAAAAATGGGGAGAAAATGTTAGATGCTACAGTTTAAGTACTCGGCTGTCATGTTCAGGTTTTTTTTATGAAAAACTGAAACAGTTGGGAAGTAGGTGAGTGAAGAATGGTTCATGAACAAATGTCAACATCCACTGGAGTTTCCTAGAAAAACTATCAGAAATTCTTTATGCCTTTGACCTGCTGTACATTATAGATCCACTTGGTAATAAGCATGAACTTTGTGAGCCTTTCATGGAAATATCCTTGTTATTTAAAGCTAAATTTTCAAGTAAATCTGGGGTTTTTTAGGAAATTAGCTGAAAACTATCGGACCGTAAACTAGTGTTTTCTACCATGTGGTACTTGGTTCTACCTAAACAAATGAGTATGTTGATATGTAAGGAAATTTGCTGGGCAGGAGCCTGCAAACATGAATTATCTGGGCCACTTAGAGCCTGAAAGCACTTCGAGATACAAATGTAAATGTGCACTCGCATCTTGCATAATGTAAAAACACAGAAGCCCATTCTCTCTTTAGAAATTATTAATCAGCTCAACATTAGAGATGCACAGTTGGATATCTTCTGTAACCCACTTGTGCGTTTTACACATGAAGGCGTTATATGAGTTCAAACATACAACCTAAAATGTTTCCTACCCCTCTGCATCCTGTCAGAGCGTGAAGGCTGGCGTTCCGTCCTCCAGCCGGATTGTTGACCCAAGCAGCCTGCCCGTCCCTGTCCAACCGGGGATGAGCCGCAGGGGAAAGACTCGCACTCCCAGCGTACCTGAGATGAGCCGGGAGGCTGGGCTGGAGCTGCTCAGGGAGCGGCCGGAGGAAGCCCTCTCCCCGAGCCGCCCTCAGGTCCTGGAGACTCCCGAGTCTCTCAGCGATTCTCTGTACGACAGTCTGTCATCCTGCGGCAGCCAAGGATAATCCAGCCAAGGATCTGGGGAGGGGCACATGCTCATCTAGTGCCCAGACAAGACCCAGCACGCCCCTGGGCACGTCTCCTGGCTACTGGCTGTGTTGTGATGCTGCTGACCTGCCGCCCCCTTGATGTCCGCAAGAATATTCTGGTGACGTTTCATCAGCTGTTTCTCTTTTGCAACTGGAAAGTGGAAAGTTTTCCTCAGGATTTCCAATAAACATGAAGCCAAAAGCCACCCAAGTAACACAGGTTGTTCACTTTTTCACAATCAGACAAGACTGTGGACACTGGTCTGACTCATGTATATAGGACTACAACACGCATGGCCAAACTAATGAC
>NW_018128357.1:152488-153339 GCF_001952655.1 Monopterus albus
GTGTCCCCCCTGGTGTTTCACCAGCCTGTCTCTTATTTCTTTCACCCTGATAGACGGATCTTTGTTGTACATCGAGGAAGCAGTGAAGCGCTGACGTACCGTACTGTATCAATGCATCCGTTCTGTTCTTGGCATAACCTCATGTATTAAAAAAGAAAAACATGAAGCTCCTTTAAAAAAAGAATGTTCATGTCTGTGATTCTTTATTGCTAAACTCATGCATCACAATCTTAAATGTATAAATGATTTTATTGATCATGTTGATATTGTTTTGCGACCAAGGAAGGTTGTCCTGTCTGTTTTAAATCATAAGACATTTAAAGGTAATATATACCAGCAATAATAACATAGATAAGAGAAATGGCTACACTATTCAATGAATATGTATTTCTATTTATTTAAATGTACATCATTTGCAGTCATCTTTTTTGCCATCTTCCTGTGAAAATCACCGTCTCCTCGGTTGGTATCTTGTATTTCAACATTTCTGTTGCTGTTTGTTCCCTAGTCAGTAGAGGTTCTATGTACCTACTGCCGTTTTTCAACTTTCTAATTAAAATATTTCCATTTAGTTGTGCTTGACTTTTTTGAAGTAGGTAGTTGGGCAGGTAGCATCAGCTACAGGAGGCTGTAGACCAGGGGTGGCCAATTCCAGTCCTCGAGGGCCGCTGTCCTGCTTGTTTTCCAACTATCCCTGCCTGACCTGCTGCTGATTACCTGGCTCAGGTGTGTTCAGCCAATCAGAAGCTGGAAGATGCCAATTCACTTTGTCTTTCATCTTAGATAGTATCTTCCAGCTTCTGATTGGCTGAACACACCTGAGCCAGGTAATCAGCAGCAGGTCAGGCAGG
>NW_018128357.1:161842-203459 GCF_001952655.1 Monopterus albus
GTATCTTCCAGCTTCTGATTGGCTGAACACACCTGAGCCAGGTAATCAGCAGCAGGTCAGGCAGGGATAGTTGGAAAACAAGCAGGACAGCGGCCCTCGAGGACTGGAATTGGCCACCCCTGCTGTAGATGATGTGCCGTTTTTCAACACTTGGTACATTTTTCTAGTACTACTAAAGGCACTTTGTTGAATAGTCCATGAAAAACAAATGGAATGAAATGCCCATCGTGTTCTACATTACTATGAAGTTGCTTTTTATGTCTGACCAAAACCTAAAAAGATAGCACATTTAAAATGATGTTACAAAGCCAACCAGCAAATGTTTGGCCGTTTTGGTTGGAAAACTGACCATCAAAACAGTTGACTAGTTTTTTTTGTCAATTGACTAATCCATGATATCAGTTGTGACAAATTTGAATGAAGAACAAATTACTTGTATTTAACATAGTTGAAGGATTTGGCTACAGTTTAGAGAAGCAGTAAATGTTGCAGGGAGTAAACAAACCACATTTCAGTATATTCAACACATTTATTTGAGCAAATGTATCAAATTATTAGTTTTAATTTTACATCAAAATTCTTCACAGTATACACCTTCAAAAAAAAAAACGTACTGATGCCAAATTGCAAGGTTGACGTCACATCATTTGGCAAACTAATTTCTAGACAACAGATGTTTAGAGAAACTTAAAAGGGGAGCGGTTAGAATAAGTTTTTGTTCTCCAAGTTGACAAGATGGACAGACGCTCCACCAGCCGCAATCCAAACCCCGGACCACCAAGTGACTTCCAGTCCATCTGAACAAGTTACTGTACATCGTAATGAAACTGGCAAACTGTCATTTGTGTCAGCATTATTAGGCTTCATGATTCTGGCTCAAAATGTTGATTACAAAACAATTAGAAGGAACTTTCTGAAATAAGGGTCTGTTGTCAGACTCATTGGACACGCATCACGTGACACTCCACTAAATTACTGAGGAAAATTATAAATAAGCAAATCAACCAGTGAAATTACACAACTGAAAAACCCCAAAGCTCAGATGACCCATTAAAGGAGCCTATCATGTCACTTTAAATTATGGCACTACATAACAACATGAAACTTCACTAAGTGCTGCTCAGTTTCTGGGAGCCTTCACAGGACAATGCTCCCCTCTACAGGCTGCGCACGGTCACTGCCACTTGAGTCTACTCCACTCACAGCCATGTTGGGACTAGCATTAAGTGTACCATACATGCACATTTAACCCTTGTTGTAAGCTTCAAAAATAAATCAAAGAAAGTTCAATAAGATAAGACCACATAGGAGTTAATTCAAAAAAAATGAAGACAAAGTGAAAAGCACCAAGTGCAATGCAAATTGTGCCTTCTCTGACGGGTTGTTTTTACTTTCCAGCTACTCAGTCCTCTACTTCTTCTCCTTCTTCTTGTCCTGAAAGAAGAACAAATCATTAGTTTCATAAATAAAGAGTCAAAATAAATCCTAACAGAAGACTGAAATAAACTCTCACCATGCTGATACGTGTTGTTAAATGGGCTGGTCATTGTGATATATCTACCTCCAGTAGTCAGTGCTGGAAGAATCTACTTCAAGTACCGACACAATGTAAAAACTACTACTACTTACAACTGTAAGTCCCGAGTTCTTACTGTTACTCAAGTAAATGTACAGAAGTACTATAAGAAAAACACACTTGGTCTGACTGATAAATTATTACTGGACACTGATGCACCACTGCATGAGCAGCAGCTCATGATGAAATAGTTTCACTGCTTTATATGCAGGAGCTTCCTGAGTCCAGTGGTTCCCAACTGCTAGAACAGTCTCGTATCTCAAAACAGCAGCAAATGAAACCAATGATTTCTGCACAGCTGGATCCCTGAGACCAACATGAGAAAAGGTTTGGCTGAGCCAACCATCTCAAAGCAGCATGTCATCTACATCACTAATAAAAAGTTGAGGTTTGTAACAGCATATATGTTTTTGTTATTGATATCCCATGAAAAGACCCAAACTAATGATGTGGCAGTCCATCTCAGGTTCTCAGCCACTGGTTCCTACTGTTAACAGCCCTTTCGTGTCATTTTAATGGATAATTTAACATCTGGGGATGACTGCTGAAAATAAGCCTTTTGACTAACAATGGTACATTTGTGATATTGACATTCAAGTGCACTGTCACTGAAATACATGAAGTAACTGAAGTAGCTTTTTAAATGTGGCTCAGACATGTATTGTTTCTTTGTTTAAAAAGCTCAGTAATCTCCTAGCAACAGCTGGGCACTGTCATTTTGAGCAAGGTTTCTTCCATTTGTCAGAGACAGGTTTGAGCTGCAGATTAATGCACACTGGCTGCTTCACAGGGAGTATTTCCAGCAGCACGACTGAGTCTAAACACACTACAGTGTGTGTTCACTGTGATGAAACAACATGTGACCCAGTGCCAGTTTTTGGACAATGGAGCCATCAGGTCTTACTACACAGATAACACTTGTTATTAGGATCAATTCAATATTGATTTGGTCGCTTCACTAGATTTATGGAAAATAATGAACATAAAATGTCACTACACTTATTCTTTAGCATTTAAAAGGTCAGAATTCTGCAACACACTCAGTACCTTATCATTCAAGGCGAGGATGACCATCAGTTTCCTGAAGATGGTGATGAAGTCGAGGAACAAGTCCACACAGTGCCTTTAAAAACATGTACAATTTATGTGACCAGTTTGCTTGCGAGGCCTGGTGCGCAGCTGTACACCTCACTACAGGCTCGAGTATTTGCATGGTATTTGGTTATGACAAGGTGTGGGCCAACAGATAAGGGCTCAGGTGGAGTTTGCTCATACAGTACATATCCTCACCAGACATAGTCCTTGTCGCCATTCTCTGCTTTCTCAATGATGAGCTGAGTGTCAAACAGGACAAAGCCGCACATGACGAGCAGCCCCAGGTACATGTGTGCCTGCCGCAAGACATCAGAATACACAACACACATGAGTTACACAGCACACTGTGACAAACAGCTGGCCAACCTGTAAGTGAAGTGTGGAGTTTAATCACCTGAAACAGCATCATGGATCCTAAGAACATGTTCATCAGGGACATCAGGAACAGGATGGACAGGCCGGACATCAGTGTGCCTGACAAGAAGAGCAGGTGAAGGCTGAGTACACCATGCCCTTCTAAAGGAGTACACATTCATGTCCCAACAACAAAAACCTCCCATTACCTCCAAGGAACAGGTAGCTCCTGCGTTTAGCATAGAGGGCACTGAGCGTGAAGCAAATGAAAATCATGGAGGTTCCCAGGAAAGCTGTCACAATGATGCTGAGGAGAAACACCAGGACAATACGTTTTAAGTAAATACACACATGTACAGAACCCTCAGTCATCACACAGTACTCTTTGCATTTGCTTCTTAGTTTTAAGACCACTGGTTAAAAGGTTTCAGTTATAATGTTTACACTTTCTTCAGCTAGCTGTTCCAACACATGCAGATGTTGAACACTGAGCGGTCTTTCACATACCTCGGATTGACAGCAATGACAAAGTCCAGCGTGGGGCCAAGGCCAACACCTGGACACAGTGAGAGAAAGGCAAACACTACTATATGACAAAACAGATAGCAGACTCAGCAGTGTTCATGTGCAAACTAACCACTGTAACCTGGCACATTCCCAGCAACATTCTCGGTTTACCTGTGAAGAAGGCAAATCCTGCGAGGATGGCCAGCCTCTTCTTCTCTGTCTCAGGGTTGTGTGGTGTCATGGCCAGCCAGAACATCATTCCCAGGGAGCCAAGCATAGACAGCACACCTCCCTGAAGACAAGGGCACGAGGTGAACAACACTGGGGCTGAGATACCAAACACTCAGTTAACATGTGAAATAAGGCTGGGTCCCAATCCTGGCCATAGTATCATTTTACAGTTCTTTCAAAGGCAGTGCCAGTTTCTGGGAAGGTTTCTCCTTTCCTTTGAAAACAGTGTAGTGTTAGTGTTACAGTAGCAGGTTGAACCCAGCTGAAGAAACAGGGTCCCAGTAAGAGATGGCAGAGACGGTCCTTCTGGATGATGGATAAAGTTCTAGCTCAGTATCTTACCAATGACAAACCTGTACCTTGAACCTGGTACTCATATCTTAAAGTGCCTGCAGAGTCCTGATAAGTACAAGAGAATGTGCTATAAATGGTCTTAGCAGTGGCACAGGTGAAGCAGACACGACAAAGTTATGGCATGTTCACGTTATTGCAGATAAACAGCTTTTGAGTGCTCCTCGTCATTGTTGTGTAATTGGTGTGGTGCAAGGCTCTGCTCAGATGTCCAAGGTACACAGTGCAGAGTGGGGGTGTTCAACTTTGACCCCAGATGCATGGACCTTTGTGCGCAGCCGACCACTGCTTAAACTGACATGAAACTAGTCTGCCTACTTGGGTTTCTGAATTTCCCAAACTCTACATTAACATATGGTCCTCATGTCAAGATGAGGTAAAGCTGCTAAGTGGGTACTAGCCAACCCACTTAGCTAGCAAAATAACAGCACACAAGTGCTGCTACAAGATTGTTTATAAAAAAAAGTGTGAGCCTCTAAAACATAGTGATCTACTGCTAGTAACATTAGCATTGTAGCTATGAAAAGACATTTTTTTACAGCGGCCCAGGGACCTTCTACTCGAGATTCTATGCGGACCAGAGCAGAACATGCAACAAAAGACACATTTTTCTGCCATAATGTGAACATGCCTTTAGAGAAGGTCTTCTGTTGCTATTTGCCCTTCCATTTTATCGCTCTGTAAAGCACCATGAAATGCTTCTGCATGACTCTTTGCTCCACAGATAAGACTGACTTGAGCCTTTGTGGCGATGTACTTTCATGTGGACAAGCAGATCCATTCTGTTCCTTACAACAGTGTAAATCCCACAATAACAACTGGGAATGCTGGTAGCAATGATGACCTCAAGCTCCAAATATTTTGTTACAGAATAACACACAATCTGTTCAGCTCAGTTGCACTGCCTCCTACAGGCTGTTATTACATGAAATACTAACAGGTGAAAAATCAACAGTGGTGGCAGTGCTCACTATAAATGACTGGAAAGTTTAAGCTTGACACAAGACACTGACTTCACTAACTTGTATTCAGCCGGGCTTCAAATTTAAACCAACTCCAAAGGTCCCATTATTGTGCAACTGTACTGTGGAAACACTGCAGTAAATTGTTTCATCACCAAGTACTGTGCTGTACTGTGTGTACATCATCTCACATTATTAAGGAAAAAATGGCTTTTTGTTTATACTTTCCTAAAGAGCATGATTTGCACTGATGTAGAGGATCAACCTGGACATGTAGACTCTGTAGACATGAACTTTTTTTTGCTTTTACTGCCAAACTATTTAAACTTTAAACATACACTGTGCTAGGTGCAGAAAGGCAGTATATTATATCCACATCCATCAGTGAAAAAGTACAGTCTGCGAACCCTTTGGAATGGCCAGTTGTGCTGCATTAATTGATCATAAAATGTGATCTGATCACCATCCAAGTCACAAGTACAGACAAACACAGTGCAAATAAGCTAAAAGCACAAACTATTCTGTTAGTTTGTCTTTATTGAACAGTCATTAAACATTCACAGTGCTAGTGGTGAAAGTTAGCTAACCTTTGGATTTTAAAACATAACCTCAAGTAAGCTTCCTGTAGCTGTGGATCAGACCTGCACTATGTTCAGGAGGAATTCTGGACCATTCTTCCTCAGAGCCACTTCAGCTCAGACTTATTCCTGGTGGTGTCTGGTGTGAACAGCTCCCTGAGCTTATTACGTAGCATCTCTGTTGGGTCAAGGTCTGGGCTCTGACTGGACCTTTCCAAAAATGGATTCTCTGTGTTAGAAGCCCTTCTGTAGTAGATTTACTTCAATGTTTAGGGTCACTGTCCTGCTCTATGATGATGAAACTTCAGCTAGTGGACAGCCATGACATCATCCTGGAAGATTGCTCAATAAATTACTCGATGATAATGAATCTGTCCAGGCCCACAGGCGGCAAAGCAGCTCCAAACCATGAAATGAGGTTTTCATGTTGGTATGCAGCGCCCTAGGTGACTTTGTGGAGCACAGCAGCTTCCTCTGTGGTGTCATGGACTCCATGCACCACGATGTGTATGGCAGACTCATGAACGGAGATGTTAAGCAGCTCCAGTGATTACTTTGAGCCTTTAGCTGTTATTCCAGACCTTTTTACCTCTGAGGCTTTAGATATTTATCCAACTGTGACTGATGAATATCTAAACCCTGACAACTCTGTGACTCTTTCCAGCTTTCAAATCAAAAAGCATATCCTGCTTGTGACTAGCAAACTAAATGCTTTGCTAAATAAATCCCAGTAGCTCTAAGGCACACCTCCAACCTGGCTTCACAGTCTAGACTCCAAGTGTGTTGGTGTCATTGGCCAAGGGGCTCACATACTTTTTCCAACCAACACTGTGAATGTTTGAATGATGTAGTCAGCATGATCAGGAACAATATAGTGATCTGATGCCATTTAGTTAAATCAGATTGTCCATAAAATGTAACCTGGATGAAGGTCTTACCATATTTTAAAGACAAATTTACACCTAAATGCTGATAATTCCAAAGGATTCACTCACTTTCTAATGCCACTGCTAATGTTACCTGAAAGAGTCGCAGGACAACATGGACATAGGAACCAGCTGCAGCCACAAGCATAGAAACTGCCAAGCTGGAGTACACATTCTTCAAGTGCACCTGGGTGGAATGAGATCTGCAAAAGAGATTACAATGAACAGGGCATAAAAGGTAGAAACATGAGTCAAAGCAGATAAAGCACAAGACTGATATCACATAATCTACTGCATGCTTCCATACATTTGGGAGAACTTGAAGAGAGCATCAATGTTGATACTGCGGTCAAACGCATTCATGGTGGCACCAGGAATTGACTTCAAAAGAGAATTTCAATCAGTCTCCTGTGAAGTGAAACTCATGATTATACAATGGAAACTGAAAGCACATATCATTTATTACTGAGTAGTAGTGGAAATTTATTACATTTACTCTGCTTTTCTACTTGTGTGCATTGGTGTTATCAGCATTTTATATTTCCACTCTACAGGAAGGTATTGTACTTTTTACTCTACTACATATACTCAATTGCTTATTTTCAGATTTACATTTGTCACACAAAACACACGACCACTTTGTAAAAACCTGGTAATTAGCGAAGCATTAAATGATCTGAATACCACTTCCTCCCCTAGTGATACACACATGCATGTCGTATAACGTTCGTTTGGTTAAACCAGATTTGGACTTGAAACATTAGCTGGCCAAGTTATACAACAGGTTGCCGCTAACTCTAAAGCGCCGAGTCCCTTGGCTAGCTTAGCTTAAAATGCGTAAATAATGTAACGTACTTCCTCTTAACATGCTATCAGTTCATGTCGACGTTATACATGTTAGCTGGCGACAATATCAGATATATCAATCAATCGTTAATTAATTCAAAAACAGATACGTTGTTAGAACAGGGCAGGGCAGTCGAGTCGCAGCCAAAAACTGACGCAAGAGACGATCATATTAACAGCTAACGCTGCTAGCCAGTAGCTAAGCAGCCTGGCGAGCTAGTATTTGCTCCTCTGTCAACATAATTCGACGTCTCGTTCACTTTGCAACAGATAATGCTGGTTATGTTATAGCCACCATTAATCCGACAAACTTAAGAAATTTATACAATATGATAACATAATTTACCCACCTATCACGTCGCCTGTTCCCTGCTCTAAGCTATTTTTTTTAACAACAGTACGTGTCAGTCAGTGCGCAGCGGCCTGCTGATGTCACTATGGAAACGCCCAGAAAATTACGACACTGAAGTTGGCTTCAGATTCACTGTTTATATTTCTCAGCATACTACATACATAAATGCAAATTTAATGGTAACAGACCCATGTTTTGTGTTTTCACGAAGGATAAAAAGTTATAATGAAATTATCTTTGCATCTATAAACAAAAAGCCCTTGCAAACTATAAATGTATTTAATAGATACAACTTTAATCTTTATCAACTTATTTTCTACTTTATTCCCCTTCTTTGTGTTTGTATGCATTTTTTTTTCAAAGTGAATGTGTGTGAAGTGAAGAGCCTGAAGAACAGAAAACATTATACATAGACATTAGATTGTTATGTCTTTCCCATGCTAATTATTCCCAAAGATTTAATACAAGAAAATTATTATTATTATTATTATTATTGCTTTCATGAATGGAATAAAGGTTTAGCCAATCTGACAGTGGGTTTCAAACAGCCTTATTATGGCTTTCACTAAGAGGTCTCGCGCCCTTTTACAACAAAAAGAAGAATCGCTCGCACACTGTCATTAACGAATCGGAATCTAACTTCCGCGTGGTGAGTCAATTGCGCTTCCGATTCACAAGGTTAAAATAGAAAATATGGTGGTATGCCACGTTACTGTTCGACATATATAAACCTGCAATTTGTTTTACAGTTAATGGGCGTTAAAACCAAATTGACTTTACAGATATCCACAGCCTTCCGTTAAACTGTTACATTTAAAAGCACTTCCTGGTGTTACTGAGAAATGTCCTCGGCACACTCAAAATGGCCGACACATATATTTAACTGCTTCATAAACTTGTTACCAACTAAGCAATATTTGGCCCACTTCTTAAGACAATGGTCTCAAAGTGCTATTTGTAAATAACAACAATGCTTTAAGTAGTGTAATATAAAAATCATGTATATAGTCTATATTTGATTTAGGAGTAGCAAAGTAGGATAACAAAAGCCTATTAGGGATAGAAGAGTGTGTGGCAATTACAACAGATGGCAAGAGTTCAAGAAGAAAAGGGGTGTGCTAGCGGATGATTCAGATTTACCTAATAAATTAAGTGATTTTGAAGTTGTGGGGTTGCTGTGACTGGTCAGTGACACCAGTTGACACCCCTTTCCCTCAGCCTTTTATCACAGAGAAATAACTTAATGAACCACTAAAGAATTGGTTCACCTGCCAGGTTCCCAAGCAACATGTCTTTGAATAGCTACTATAAATATTACACATCAGTTGCCCTCATCTCAGTCACAATGAATGTTTTTGAAAAGCTGGTTCAGAGGTCCCTGTCTTATAGAGGCATATAGAGGGAATAAGTCAGTGCATGATGCAGTGTCTCTGTGCCTATATCATGGGTTCAAACATCTGGAGTCTCCTTTCTCATGTAGGCCTATGCATATTTTTAGTTGATACACATTCTGCTTTTAATTGTGTAATTTCTGAGAAACTCATTCAAAAACTTGGAAAAGTGGAGTTAATGAAGCCGCGGATTCTTGACTTCTTTCAAAACTGGAAGCAGTGGTAAAAACCAACAACATTCAAGTTACAGCCTACAATTAACATCAGGGCTTCACTGGCCTGCAACCTTTCTCCACTGCTTTACTTCTTGTAGACAAATGATTGTACTATTCATGATGATTCAGTTTAAATATTCAAATCTGCTGACACTGCAGTGACTTGGCAGTAACAAATAAATCACCCTAAAGAGATGTCCACTCTTGTGAGTTGGTGTAGAGTGATCATTACCTTCAGCTCAACACTGGGAAAAATAAAAAGATAAATGTTGGGAGAGGCAGCCTACAGGATGGGAAACAGCCTCTTGAAATTTCCAGGGAACCAGCTGAAAATGTGGAAGAGTCTTGGCATTATGATTTCTACAGCTCTCAAAAGAGAAAGCAACATTCACAAAATTGTAAAGTTGGCACCTCATAGATTATATTTTTTGCATAAGTGTAGGATATCTGGCACTTTTAGGAAAGCTACAGAAAGTGCTATAGAAAGTGTGCTGACTTTGGTAGTCAGACCACGGCAGAAGCAAATGCTATACAGAGACTGCAGTTAACAAAGTGTGGGTTTTGTGCAAAGCCCTGAATATGGTTAGGGATGATTCTCAGCCAGATGCTACCCCCTTTTCAGGAAACGCTTTCTGACATAAAGTTCAGACAACTAAAATCTGAGCAGGGACAGCATGGTGGTACAGTGGTTAGCACTGTCATCTTAAAGCAAGAAGGTTTTGTGCAGGTATTCTTCATACAACACCTGTGATGTGTTTCTAATATTTTGTCAGCAAAATCTCCCTTGTATCTAGGTCATTTCAGTCTGTACCCAAGTCCTCACAGTATCACTTTCTTTAACAAAACTAAAATAAACCCAACAGTGTAACAAACTGTTATATTTTTTTTTATAAATGTTTGTGCTGCAAACTGCCTCATTCTGGCCTTTTAAGCCACTAACTTTCCTTTTTAAAACATTTAACAGTATTCTTACTACACTGACAGATTTCCCCTACATGTTTTAAGGAATTCAAGTTTTTAGAATGTAATTAAACATTTCTTCATGAAGTTGGAAGTTTACAGATTGAACTGCCCAGTGATATATCCATCCATCCATTATCTATACTACTTATCCTGAAGAGGCTTGCGTGCGGTGGTGGTGGGGCCAAAACCATTATTATTCAAAATTCTGTTGTAACATTTAATAAAAAATAAAATACATTTTATAATATAATGATATAATTAAAGTTGGGCTGCTTACCAGGTTACAAAGTATTATATTTTACAAAATAATTATAAGTTTTCAATTCAAAACCTAAATATCACTTTAGCCATCAGACAAATGTATTGAGAGTAAAAAGTAAAATATTTCCCTCAGAAATATATTGGAATGGGAAATAAAAAAGTATTATAAAATGTAAGTACTCAACTGTTTCAGTACATGTACTTAGTAACATTCCACTTCAGTACAGTATTAAATCAGGTATAAAACATGTCTGTAGTGGCCACACTTTGGATATGCTTATGTGTAATGCTGTGTGCACAACGATATGCTAAGTGTTCATCTTAATACACAAAAAAGACAGCTTTATACATGCAGACTAAGGCTGAAAGGGCTTTGTTTGTGTGATGAGGAGAGAAACACACAAAGACAGTAAAATATAACCAATTTTTATTTTTAAATAAAAATTGATAGCACCTTGTCTTTTAGAGTTTTGGTCAATCTGGTAGAGAAAATGAGTTTAGATTTTTTTTTCTGATACACAAAGGCCAACTGTGACTGGACAAATACTTTAGGTCATCACAAATGGTACATTTTCATTGTCATATTTTACTAGTTTAACAGGCAACAGTTGCATCAGACAAACATCAAAGTACATTACCCAGGAAACATAGTCCCAAAAAATATCTCTATCTGTAATCAAGGTAAAATTAAAAAAATGTTTTTGCATGATTGAATGATTGTACATTTATTATACATGTATTTGTTGATTTAACCATCATCCAAAAGCTGTGCAGCAAACAAAAGGCCAGCTTCAAAGTAGGCTGATGGATGTCATTATAAAATGGTAAGCAAGAAGACGTACAGGACAATGCCGGTTTTTGGCCAATAAATATAGAAAAAACACTCATATGTTAAAAAATTGATACTTTCAAGTGTTGCACTGCAAATACCACAGCCACATGGCATTACACTTACTCTCGACAGTTTTCTCACACTCAGCATGACACATCAGCGTGTGTAAGCCTACAAATCACCATTCTCTGTCTGGATTTCAAAGGCACGGGTTTTACTTTGAGCACTGTTGATACAAAACACGTGCAAGTTGTTTGTCACACAGTAATTAGAAAAAAACCAGTAACAAACTATTACTAAACCTTTGACTGAAAACTGTGGCGTTTACGGCGTGGTCCTATGTGCCAACATATTCCAGTGTGTCTGCTTTCAGTGGACCAACAAAGACAAGTTTTCGCCCCATTTACTCAACTTTGGCTATAACCAATAATATCAAATAGCAATCTGACCATTACTGACATCTATTAGCATATTTTGTAGAAATTATGTTTATCGTACAAATGAGTAATATATACTGTCATACTGCTCATCTGTAAGGCTACAGTAATGTTTACTTCTACTGAATGCAATTATTGACTGGCTGCCTAAGAGGTACTGTCCATGTAATTACAGAACTGGGTTGCATAGAAGAACCATGTTCACTGTTTTAAAAATAGATTTCCTTATAAAACAACTTAGAAAAACAAATCAGTACATGTATAAAATCTGGTGAAAATTTTAAAAAAGAGCTGATGTTTTTTTGTTGTTCCTTAAAGGCACAATGATAAAATAAAAATGAAAACAAAAACTATGTCCAAAAGTCAAGTCAGGGCAGACAGGCTTCTGCTTTGGCAAAAGAACTTTATACTTTATTATTCATACTAACTGGAGTGATTGCGATGGGACTGCTTTGCTTGTTGTTTCCCACTCTTTCACATAGTACTTCCAAACAGCTGGTGTCAATATTGTTGGTACTGAAGCTCAGAGGAAAAGCCTCAGATTCTGATCTATAGTTCTGTTTGAGCCTGGGTTTTCCAGGCTTGGAATTTCCTTAACCCCACGCTAATACAAGTTTCTAAACAGAGACTTTTGTGCAGAGGCTAGGAGAACAGCATCTGGAGACTATTATCTATCTATATCTATTGACAATATACAGTATTATTGTAGCTGAAGAGGTTTCACAGCAGAACTCTAAGAGGAGCTGAGCAGGGCCCTTGTCCACGGAGCTGGTCCAGCCGGGTGTAAACGTCATCAGCTTGACTAAGTTCTTCAAACACAGGCAGAAGGTTGAGCAGCTCAGCATCTTCCGCATCATCAAACCATGACACCACAGGAACCTGACCAAAACAAACAGTCACAATTGGCCTTTATGCACATTAGATAAACAAATCACATATAAACTGCGTCTGGCCACTCTGTGCTCAGGTTGTAATGTCTTATGTGTGGACATTCCTATAAATCTGAATTAGAACTGAAACAATCAGTCAGTCATCAGAAAATGAGTCCCTAACAAGGATAACTGATTGATCATCATTTGTCCAGGAAAAAAAATGGTCTGGTTCCAGTTTATCACTTGTGTAATTCTACTAGCCCCAGAAGTTCTTAAACGTCTGCACCCAAGGTTTTCTAGATGAGACAGAGGTACCACATCTTTTGAATGAGATATGAATATTATTTACATTTTTTGACACATATAGTGCATCACAGCTACTGTAACTGAAGCAGATCAAAACTCACAGCATTATTAGGGTGGAAGATGTAGGAAGCAGGAGAGTTATCGAGGATAATAGTTTTGTGCAGATCTCTGCCCAGGCGACTCAAATCTTTCACGTAGCAGCCCTGGTGGAATACACAAGACTCCCGGAACAACCGGGCTCGGAAAACACCGCACTGGTCCAGCAGGTCCGTCACTGGGTCTGCATACTGATGGAGGCCGGGGGAGATGTAGGAAGTGGGTGAGGGAGGAGCAGGTAAGGTTGTACTCATGGTGGATATTTATTCTAACAGGAAGTAACTAACCAACAGCATCACACAGCCAAAACCACTTCATCTGGACTGGGCCGCGGCAGCTATTCACCAATCCAGTCCTACCTTTGTGTTCTAAAGTCATCCCTAACACTTAAAGGAATCTCTGCAGCATCACAAGCTGGAACATAAATGCCAAAAGTAGTAGTTTTAGGTGGCTTTACGCCATAGAAATATGTGTGTTCCAGAGTTTAATGCAGAAGAGAATGGATGGATGCGATTATGCTACCCTATGTGGCACTATTTAGTTATTTAGTCAGAAATTATTAGCATAATCATACGTTTGGTAATCTGAAGTGTATTGTTATATTTCAGTGAAAAACACCATTATTAAACAGCATGTTTATTAAGAGTTGAATCAATCTAAAGGTCTCCAGTCTAAATGGCTCATGTCACCAAACTATTATTAGTTTTGACAGATGTGTAGAAGTTACACCTGGTGGTTTCCAGTGGTGGAAAGTAACTAAGTACATTTACTGTACTTAAGTACAATTTTGAGGTATCTCTGCTTTACTTGAGTATTTTCATTTACTGCTACTTGATACTTTGATTTCACTACATTTCAGAGACAAATACTGTACATTTATCTGATAACTTTAGTTTTCAGAAACATATTAATAATATAACATACACTATAATCATAAGACTTTATTGATTCCTGGTGGGAAATTCATAAGCTAGCTGGCAGTACAGATTCATTCAAATTATACGTTAGTTTAATTAGCTCCACTTTACCCGCTGCAGCGTCAAATGTGACGTACACAATAACTACAATCCAATAATCTGATATACATTAACGTGTACTGTGCCATTCTGCATAATACGTACTTTTACTTTGGTACTTTAAATATATTTTGATGTTCATACTTTTGTACTTTTACTTATGCAAGTATCATATTTATGCAGGACTTCTACTTATAACAGAGTATTCTTACACTGTGGAATTGCTGCTTTTACTAAGTAAAGAATCTGAGCACTTACTCCACCACTGGTGGTTTGTATGTGTAAATAATTAGCAACAATCTCTACATAAGAACTAGTGTGTGTGGTGCAACCTATTTTTATTTAGTCAAGTGTAAATCTCACTGAGTTTATAACTAGAAGTTTAGGTAATATCAAATAAATGACTGGTGCGATCCAGCCCTGAAACACACTGTGGGTTTAATGTGGACAGACTGCCTGTTAAGGTGCTGCTCTCACAGTAAAAGCAGAACTAAAAGGCGAGAGAAAACGAGAGAAAGCAGAACAACATCTCATACATCAGACATCACATCAAACATCAAACAAAGACACTTGGCGCGCAATTAACTATGAAGTTCTATTTCAGGATCTGATGTAAAGTACCTTAGCGAGACTGGCTGTAAACAGCACACATTCAAACAACTCTCCCATTCTCTGCAGGAACTCATCCACGTACGGCCTCTTCAGTACATACACCTGTAAAACACACAGACCATCTGTAAACAGTTTAATCTGCAGAATATTCCATCTGACTGCTTTACATTTGCACCATGAACTTATCACGTCCACCCGTTAGCTGCTTATAGCCAATTCCTGAAACAAGTAATCAAGAATAGGCCGTGCCAGCGTTAACCAGCCTATCCTGGATTACTTGAACCAGGCAGAGGCCCACAGAGGACTCCTCACCAGCACAGGGGCTCCAGGAATCACATCTCTGACTTTTCCATATGTCCAATAGTGACAGCCTCTACACCAAAGTTGAACAAACAGTCCAGTACACCATGCTGTTTTTTTTTGCAGCACAGTTTTAGTGTTTTCAACACCTTCTTCACAGAGGCAGCGGTATGTACTATATTGCTATTTTATGACATTTTAGATGAACGGGGCTGAACTAACTCGTTTTATTCCTCTTGTGTATCCATTTTTTCAACATCTGGCCAGAAGAGGGCTCCATGTGCTCATCACTGAAAACTTGGCTGATCAGTTATAAAACCCATCCCTTTTCAGCTAAGCAACGGCTGCAAACACATCAACATACATACACAAACATAACCCCCTCCCCTTGACAGCAAGCACGCTCACACACACGCTACTTTACCTGGTGTGTGGTCCCCTCTATCTCCACAGGCACGATGAAGTCTGCATTACTAATAGGCTGGAGGGGAGGACACAGAGGGAGACGGTTGGCATGCTCGTTCACATGAGCTGCGCTGTGTACATTCATATGGCATTACATAACAGCTGCACACTGAACATTTAGATCCGCACTCCTCATAAATCACAGTACGTAGCAAACAAAACAGAATTCACTTCATGTGCCTCAAACACATGCGAAGAAACAAATTCACATTAAGAAATAATCATAGTAGAACCAGTCCGACGCAGCACTGATACAGGCTAGAGTTATCTATTAACCTAGAGAAACCTGACATTGCTCAAATGTGCTATTTCTAGTGAATCAAAAGAATATACTTTCAGAGTCAAACAACAATACTAAACATGATACAATGAGGCAAATTCTAGCTCTGGCGTAAATAAAACTAAGCTTATCTGATGATTGAGTGGATGGCAGTCTTGGTACCTTGAATGAACTGTGCACCAGGGTCTCATCCAGATCTATGACCATGCATATCTTGCCTTGGTCGTGGGCTTTCACCTCAGGCAGGAGGCTGGGTTCAGACTGCAGAGGAGACACACAGATTTCTTTAATAACGTCTATACAATTTGTCTTGTCTGTGCTATGTTTATGGCTGAGGAGCATTATTAGTCCCAAATGTACAGTGATTCATATGAAAATCAAAGCCTGGCCATTTGAATTCACCCCTGGGAAATAAGATAAGACTGTGTTAGAGAGGCATGTATGTGATGAAGGCTGAAGGGGTGGGCTTAATTATATACTGTGGGCTTAATTATATTCTGATATACTTTGCTGTATATCTCGGGGATTCACATGTTTATGTCTTTCATTATGCATCCAGCAGCATCTTCTACAGGCACTGACCTGCAGGGAAAACAACCCTGGATATAATGTAATTTTCAGATCTGCCCTTTGTTAATTTGTTTCGTTCTAGGCTCTTTATGAGCACAGTCAAACTGAAATTCATTATTAATAGATTACATAACAGAAACGGCGTATCCATTAAGGAAGGCAAGATAGAGAAAAATGTCATCCATATCCATGAGCAATAACAGCCTTCTTTCACCAACTAAACAATAAGTCTGATGAAACACAACCCCATTGGCACCAATGTTTAATTCAGTTTCATTTCAGTGGGAGCCCGCCAGACAATAACCAGGCCTTACACATGCTGCTTCCTGTTTCCTCCTGATGCTGGAGGACACTCCTCAATGTGAACAAATATGGCATCTCATTAAAATGCTCCTTACATGCTACTGAAGCTCTAATCAGGCTGACAGCGCTCGCCAGCGTGGCCAGCCATGTGCAGCGGACGCTCAAGGTTTTTTTTTTCTCAACCTCAGCAATTATGAGGCACACAATACTCCATTCTCTGCCCGCTCGTGCCATCTGCCTAAAGGATTGATAACTGTTCTTATCTTCCTTGGAGGCTCAAGTGTGAACATCGAACTGATTCCATATCCGCAGACAGTTGAGGTTAGCTTTCAAGATGTTTATAGCAGGTGCAGTGGTGGTTTTAGTGCACAGTTGTAAAAAAAAAAAAAAAAAATAGTTGAAGACATTTCTTTATATGTGTTTTCATACTGTTTCACACAGCCAAACTATTCAAACACCTCCTTTTTTTTTCCTTTTTATAGTGTGGGTGTGACAAGGAAGTCAAATGTTGAATAAACAAAAATAAAGGCAGGACTGAGCTGAAGCCCTCAGACTGTTTTCAGTGGTGTGAAGTAGTGCTGGAATAAGAATAGTGTTACCTTGACAACCATCCCATTTTCCTGCGACTCCAGCAAGGCCTGCTGGGAAGGTGGTGGTAGCGGTGGCAGTGGCTTGGGGCCATCCTGAGCTTGGAGGCAACAGAAGAGTGCTTTGAAGAGGTTACAACTTTGAGGTTGTTTCAGAGCAGCCCGGCTCACCTGTCCTGTTCAGCAGAGAGAGAGAAAACCCGGTAAAGCTGCATGTAGTCAGCATGGGAATGCTAAGTGAGGCCTTGAATTACACACCACAGCACACATCCGCTACATGCAATCTAATCTTGTTTTTCCACACACACACACAAGTCCTGTTTGTTATAAGCTAAACAGAAATGAAAAAACAAAAATCCATAAATCAATCACAAATATTATGCAATACAGAATGATTAGGCACTGGTTGCTTGTAACATATAGAATGAACATCCTCTTTCCTTAAGGCCCCGTCCATGTGTCTACAGGGAAAACACAGCCCGCATATGAAATCTGTTTTTAATGTGCTTGCCTCTGCTGCTGTTGTTGTTGCTGCTGCTGGAAATGGCTGGTACATGTTATATAATCACAGAGGTCGGGAAAACCCACACTCTTCAGCAGTGCCTTCAACAGAAAACATTATAGCCATTTTAAACTCCAAGACCTTTCAGGGTTGCCTGAAGTGAGCCAGAACAGCCAGGCAGCCAGTCAGCCAGCCAGGCGCCGGACAGGCAGTCACACCTCAGTGCTCTGTGCAGCCCTTTGATCAGCCACTGTAACGGGGGCTGTCCCAGCCCCAGAGAGCACTCGGTGAGAGGAAAGGAGAAAAACATTCTTGCAAGTTCCCTCTGGTGAGTTTCGTGTGAGGACTTGCTTGAATTTACAGCCATCGGTACATTGGATGGAGCTGGTAGACACACTCAGATCCAGTTAGAACGAGGAATTGCTGCTAAACAGCCAAAAGTGTGCCCGCCAACTGTTTTCTCACAGATTTCTCCACGGTTTTCCATCATCTACATCGTCCCCCTCACTGACCCTCAGAGCTCTGAAGACATAATGCAGACGCGCCAGTGACCATGTTACGCAACTCCACGTTTAAGAGACAAAGGACACTGGAGTTTGATTTGATGATTCTACAGATGCCCTTCACCATCCTGCGCCCTTTTCCTGATCATTGTACTGGCTGTGTTCGGCACAACACATACATTCGGCCTCCCCTGCATGCTAAAATGAACATTAATCCTCCGGAGAGTTATCGGACTGACAAATCCAGACTGCAATACAAAATTTCAACCCACTCAACCTAACAAAACATGGAAAGGCAAAACATAGATTGTAGACACCGAATTCATTTATTAACCCAAAACATGACCAAAGGCAAAACGCATTCATTCACGACATGAACAACCGAGACGTGAGCCAGAATCAATGAGGAAATCGTTTCTTTCAAGCTCAAGGGAAAGCGTACAAATGAAATCGTTGAAGCGGGGCTACAATGGGCGTGTGCGGAGGGTGTGTTTGTGCATTCCGCTGTCAATACCGCGGCACCTGTTATTGCTATACAGTCCCGCTGTTAATCCACAGCCTCTCCAGACCCCTTTGCACCTATTAGCTTCTGTGTATCACGGTTTAATACTGAACCTGTGGTGTCTGTCTAAACACAAACAAGCTGAACAGAGCAGCTGACGCGCACTGCTCTGTGACCAAAACACGAACAAAACATCGCACCGTAGTTTATCCGTGAACAAAACATCGCACCGTAGTTTATCCGTGAACAAAACAGCCTGGTTCACACTGTGCTGTAGCGCTGCCTGTGGCGACAGACGAGCTCCTCATGCTGTACTTGTTGGTAGCAGGAGACGGGATGATGCCAAACAAGCTGCAACCTGATAGGCATAAATACACGACAGCTAGGTTTTGGAGAGCGGGCCACGATACGGCAACACACCGCCGAGAAGAGAAGAGCGCAGCGCTGATCACAACCGCGCATGTTAACAAGCGACACAAAGTAGACACGGCAAAAGACAAACAGGATCAACAACAGCTCAGCTGCGGATGGCGAACCCCAGTGCACAACGGAGCTGTGAACTTATACTCACTAGTGCAGTACGAAAAACTTGTGCTAAAACACAATGAGCCCCAAAATAGCCTGGCTTCTGGTCCTAGGTCAGCACTGTATGTTATTAGTTTGATATGCAGGCGTGCATTTCTTAATGTTTGATCTGCAGGTGATCACTGAAGAAAAAGAAATAAGATTACAGCCGCTGGGCAAAAAATATCGTGGGATTTTTTCCGATTCTGTCATTGTACTTTAAAAGGTTGCATCTAGATATTACAGATGTGCCTGGTAAATGTCAAGAGAGGCAATGCGTCTCAAACCGCATCCAGCCAGCGTTTGCACCGCTCAACTGTCAAATGGGCGCGCGACAGGCTGCCTCTGTACACTGGTCATTATTCAAAAACAAACGGTCAAATAAGACCGAGCAGGTGTTAGTGGCGTTTTAAAGACACATACAACACAGGCCCTTCTCACCTGTTTTCGGTGACACTTGAACGTCTTCTTTCTGCACTTGGGTGATAACAGAACTTTCCATCTGACAATCACGGAGCCCTCAAAATCCTCAAATCCTGTCCCCGAGCACTGATGGGCATCCCTCATTGGGTTCTGTTGACAAGTCGACTCAATTATTCACCGAGGTACCTTGTCGTCCGCCTCAGTTACAAACCTCGGTGGGAGAAGGATTTATCTTCTTCCTGAGTTTCTTTATTCTGCCACCGCTTCTCCTTCTTCTTCTTCTCTCGCAGGTCCGCCTGGGAGGGGGCAAGGCACTTGGATATGTTTTTCAGGAGGCTAATTGAGACTCAGTCCGCTCTGTGGTCGCGGGATTACCGCTACTATTGCTGATAATATCGCCGAGCACCCCCCTCTCCCGTCGCAGAGAAGTCCTCACTTTTGCACCAACAACATGGAGAATCCAGGCGAGAGAAGGAAAACAACCGAGGAAATGGGGCAAGGGAGAGCGGTTTCAAGCCTCCCCTTACTACAGATAAACAACATCGCCCGAAAAGCCGGACACAGCGACGAAAAACACCGAAAATCAGCCTCGAGCTCAGATTTCGACAAAGGAAAATGGATTTCCGTACATATTCAGTTGTAGAATATGGGTTTTGTTGTTATCCGAGGTTTTGTTTTTCTACAGTTGGGACTCCGCGGGCGCCTTAAAACCGTCTCTGCTCCCTTATTGGCCGTGCGAACGGAGGGGGTGTGGTCAAGGCATTCCTCCCTGTCCCGCACGCTCCGCAGCGAACACATTCCAGCGCTGTCCGCACACATTGTTTGTAAATTATTGAAATAATAAATAAACAAACGCTCATTTCTGCATCTCAATTAACGTATTAATGAATGATTTGTATGTATACTGTACGCTAGGACGTATTTTTTTTTAATTTTAATACATTAATTTTCTTTGTTCCTTGTTTGCTTTATATTGTGTTTTGGACTTTTTCTTGCCTTGAATTTAAACAAAAAATCATAGGCTAATAAACACAGTAGACTGGGCTACCAGATGAGGTGAACATTGCGGTGATTTTGATTAGCTTTTAGTTCCTGTCTGTGAATTAAAGTATGTCAGATTCTTGCATTAGTTTATTATACTGAAGTTGCCATTTTTACGTTACCCGCTAAATTTGGATTAGACCTAATTTTCACTTTAAAACAATCCTAAAACCTGCGGGTTTTGTGTAAAATCGTGATATGATAACCTAAAGCAGCAATAGGGTGCAAGCTATTCATTCCTGGCAGTAACAGGCTTATCTAGTCACAAACACTAAATACAGTGTATGTGTATAGTGATTTACTGAAGACAAAGCCTATCATTTCAAAGAATAGACAACACTTAGCTTTACAAGAATGTACAAATATTAGGCCTAATAAATTGTGTAACCTACCTTATAATAAAACAGGTTTCCAGTTTTCCTTCTTCCAGGGGGCCACCAGATTCTCCTCTGAATATCTCCATGTCAGAAGGCTTTGGTTGGTAGACAGAGCTCTGCGTAGAACCACATGGTAACTCAGCACTTGATGTGCAGGGGTAGCAGAGGACAGAGTGAAACCAGTGACCCGGGCTCCTTTCATTTTCTCTCTCATTTTGCTTCCCTTCAGTGACATGGTAGTAAAATGAGGGTGTAACTTGTTTTTCCTGAAAAATGCCTGGGGACTTTGCTCTGGGAACCACTATGTTATGGCATTCACCAACCATCTGTGCAACAATGTACGCAGGTTCTAATGCAGCTACTTTACTGTGCAGTTGCTGGCCATAAACATTACACCATGGTTGCATCATGTAAAAATTCAGTTCAGTTAAGGCTAAAAATTGTCATCACAGGGATCTATTTCCAGTGAATGATAAAATTACATCAATAGTTCATGTTACTTTTGGTGTGAATTCAAATAAATTATACTTTTACTCAGCTGCAGACAGATCGTGTTTTTTTATATAATATCTTTCACTAGTAATTTTCCGAGTAGCTGGCACTTAATATTAGTTTTACCTTGTTCAAATAAATAGAAGTAGGTTTGACATGATGTTAGATGGTGTGGTTAACCAGTTGATCCCAGCTATTTACATCATTCTGCACTGCCTTCTTATCCTCTGGAAGTTAAAACCTCCTGCTGCAGCACTCCCAGAGTAACTGTGATTTATGACACAGCAGTTATTTGCTGTATTTAAAAAACACAAAACACACATGAGCCACAAAATGTATACTCAGAAGACCAGAGAGACAAAGAAACAATAAAAATAAACCTGTTAATAAAGGGAAAACTACACAGTTGAGATAGTAAGGCTACCTATTCCAAACACATGCGGTCTCATTACACCACGAGCTCAGCCAGTGTCCACAACGCAAGACATAAACAAGAACGGCCCCACTGTTTGCATTCCTGGTGTCGGCCATTTTAAGGCAGCACTGACAGACTGTAAAAATATATACAAAATAAGTATGGACCGCACAGCTGGAAAATGTTATGTGGTTTTAAAGCTGATGCCGCTGTTTACTAAATCAACTTGAAATTCATTATCTTTGCCTGCTCTCTGGTGTCTTGCGCTCTTCTTTGGGTAACATTGCGTGTGCATTCTTCTGAGAAGACAAGAGCAACAGTCAGGCGTTGTTAAGGAGGCCCTGTGCTGAGCGTTAAAGGGTGCTGCGGTTGTACCCCAGGAAAATCTGCCCCAAACAAGTCATTTCAAACATCAGATACACGATAAACCTACATCCATCTTTCATCAGTCAGCAGAGTTAATACACAAGCACATGAAGGCAACACAAGGTGAAAGGAGAACAAACTGTACCACATTTCAAACCTGAGGCCTGAAATTCATCATCGTTAAAGCACAAAGTGAATGTTGCAAACAAATGTGACTGTTTTTAAATAATCGTGACACAGACTTGTAATTCCGTGTGGTGGTTTACTGTATTTGTTCAGTACAGATGTTTGTTTACAGCACTTTTCATGATTTATATAACTGTAACTCATTAAATCAGCCAGCTCTGCAATAAAACAGCATGACACAAAAACAACTCACATGTTCTCAACTGTATCATAACAGCAAACATACAGTACAAATACATCTGTCTTTGTTAAAATGGCTTAGATCATATGACCATAAATTAGTTGGAAATAAATATATAGAGGGCACTGAGGCCAAATGATCCTCCACTGAAAAAGCTACCAAACAACTGGTGCATGTGACAAAATTCACCAAAAAAAAGTGTCAAGTTATATAAGCTTGGTAAAAGTCGGAGGATGTTGACATCAATTACACAAAAAAAAAGAAAAAAAAAAAAACCCAAAACAAAACAAATCACATTAACCTTTTAACCTCTTGCGTGTGCACACACACCATCAGGTGTTGTGGTTCTAGTTCCACATCCACGGTGTCTGCTTATAGCCTTCTGTGCTCTGCCATGCATTAGCTACATCCAGTCATGATGATGACAAGCTGTTGAAATGTGCTTGCGGCATCAGAGCCTCATGTAGGGCTGGTACTGTAGGGTCTACAGTCATGTGATTTGCTGGAAGAGCCCCCTCCTCCCCTCCTCCACCCACCTCACAGGCCTGCCCCTGAGTGGCCTTTGCTAGGCTATGTTTCCAGGAAAGGGGCCTACTGGACAGGCTGTGAGGCCTAGGCAGGGAGACATTGGCTCATTGAGAAAAACAAAAACAGAGAGGGGCGGTGGGAAGACTCTTCTCTCTTACATAACTCTGCCTCCATGACAGGGAGAGAAAAAAAAGCTCCCTGCTACAATGCAAAGAAAAACCTGTCCATCTGCCTCTGCTCGGCTTGCAAACACTGAGGCATTTCAGGACTGGAACTCAAGCAACACTGAAATCAGCAGTGCTTGCATGCAGTTGCACAATAGTTGTAACTCTTCAGACACCATCACCACAGGCATGTCAAACACCAGTCTCATCTGAATGGATACTGGGAACATTACAGTCAAGTCCTGATACTGCAACTGTATAAAAATGGTATTTCTGTGCAACCGTAAGAACACATAAGGCATAATGTAAAACATCATATCATGTAATGTGTTGTTTTATGGTGTAGGCACAGGGATGATTTTAATCTATCTGAGCAGTCCAGTGGCCTGTACTGCCTCCCTGTGGCCTGAAGAGGTGGAGAAAAAAAAGTGTCTGCGGGTTATAAAGCACTGACGTCAGTTTCCTTCACAAAAAGCCTCAAAGGGTATTAAAGTCTTGACTTTTATTTTAAAAAATCTTAAATACTCTTCTCTTGCCTGCTGTAGGCAATCATTTTTGTCTTAAAATTGCTTTTGCATACGACTGCAGCCTTTCAGGAGACATTACACACATAGATAGAGAGCAAGATTGTTTTGACAGTGGATTGAGCTGCAGGAAGCTGTTCAGTCTGTTTTTGTGGAGTTTCGTTATCAGATCTCCCTCTTACATTTGATTTTTTCACTTATCCTCTGTTTCTGTCTGAGACCTGCAGCAAACACTGCCAGTCCTGTTAACTACATTTGATAGGATGTTCATAAAGTTATAGAGCACAAGTGTCAATTTTAACAAACCTATATTACTTTAATTTAGAAAAATTGGTTAAACCATCTATCCACTCATTTTGTGACACTTATTTGGTTTAACCCACATTAATTTTATGGATGGCTGTATATCATTAGAGATTATTGGTGTTTACTGCTTGTATTATAAATAAATCAGCATCAAAGTAAACTAAAGGTGCTCACAGCTGCACCTTTGAAATGAATGTCCCCGCCACCTGGATTCAGGAGTCAAACTCCGCCTGCTCCTCAATCAGGATGCTCGTGTCATTCCCCCTCCTGCTGGCTGGATCTAGCCAGGACACACCCAGAGCTATCAGACACAACCACACCTGCAGCGCAGACAGAGGAACAGATCAGTAAATGTTCTATCAGATGAAGATCAAAAATTCAAAATAAAGTGCAGCATTCAACAAATGAACTATGCTGCTGTGTATTGCAAGTTTTATTTGACTTTTCTTTTTAACTCTTTTTAATGTATTTTCAATGTTATATCCAAAGAAATCTACCACCTTGCACAAAATATTAATCTCTCTCATCCCAACAGGCTACAACAATACAATTAAAATGTAAAATAATTTATAGGTATTATAACATAAAAAAAATATTCATGCACATAGAAATGATAAACAAATAAACAAGATCTTAAATGCCTGCACATTAAGGACATTACTATTCACTCCAATTTAGGGCTGCTACTAAAAATTATTCTTATTAACTAACTGGTTGCTCTTAAAATGTCAGAAAATGAGTAAAATGTCCACTATAATTTCCCAGAGCACAACATGTCATGTTTTGTCCAACCAACAGACCAAAAGCACCAAGATATTCAATTTACTATCATTGAAAGCTGCGAAAATCAGCAAATATTGACATTTGAAAGGCTAGAAGCAGTTACATGAATATTCAAAAGGGTTGTCCATTATTTTTCTGTTGATCGTCTGATCAATTAAGCAACTAAACATTTCAGTTCTAAATAAATTCTTTATCACAGGTATTTTTTTAAATTCAGATTTTCTTCTTATGGTAAATTAGATTTTCTCACATACCCTCTGTCTTTGCCCTGCACAGCTGTCTCTCCCTCCCTGGCGACCCAGTTCTGAATTCCACCCACACACACCACACCTGTTTCCATTCCCCTTATCTGCTCACAGTATACATGTGTTCTCTGCCAGATTGTCTATTGTGTTTCTATTACCCTTCATTAGATTACCCGTCTGTTGCGGATTTTGTGGCTTCAGATCATTTGCTTAGATTACTTGACTTTGCTCCTGCTTACAGTCTGTTTGTCTGGACCCCCTGACATAAGCATGTTTCCTGAGTTGGCCTCTTAAATGTCTCGGTGTGCTTTTCATTGCCAGTAAGTCTGCTTACTTTATTATTAAAGGAGACTTACTGCATCTACATGTCTGCCTATTTTCTCTGTGTTTAGGTCCTCCTTTGCCCTTTTTAGCACTACACTGTGGCGGAATATATTAGGATGAGACAATGGACTAACATCATTGTACATATGTGTATCTGTAGACCAGGTTGTACTGTGTGGTTTTGTGATGATACTTTCTAACAATATTTCATAAGGCAGAAGCAGAGATGTCTGACTTGTAATTTTGACCAAATTGCTGTAAAGACCGTCAACTGCCTGAGCAGCTGAAAGTTGCTCAAGGCTCTGGCTAAACAGGTTGTAGGTTCATAATGGGCCAAAGTTCAACCACAGTAAAATCCTCTCCTGTACAACCTAATTATACCTACCAAATATCCCACAAATGTCAGGTATACTATGGAGAGGAATGCTGCCAGCACATACAGCCACACACTGTTGAGTGTAGTCACATACACCACAACAAAGTACATGTTGATGGCACATACGATCAAGATCACTAGACCTCCTCCTATCTTAAATACCCTGTGGAAAGAAGAGAATAGATGTTTAAAGTAAAAACAATTAAATCATAGGGATAGAATTGGCTTTTGTGTTGTGAACATAAACTTACAATCCATTGGCATACTGATTCATGAGAGACGGCAAACTGGTGAAAGTGAGGATGGGAACAAGGGCAAATGGCAACTGTGAGAAAAGAAGCAAAATTAATATGTGATATTACAGTTTGCCTGAATTAAGCAAGAGTCAACTATCCATGCACAAAATCTCTGAATATTCTGAACAAATACTTGAGTCTGGAGTGTTATAATGTGGAAACATGTCATCCAGTGCAGCAGTGTGTTGTGCTAATATGTTTTCAACATTTGAATGTGTAAATGACAGACAGCCTGAAGCCATTGTGAATCGATCATGCCTGGTGGCAGTATAGGTCATAAATCCTGCCCCCTCCATGTTAGTGGATAGGACATGAGTGAAACTAAAAACTCAAAGTACAAATCAAGCATCATAGTTGTCGTTAGACCCCTTTTACTGAGGCACGGGCCCCAGT
The DNA here is from genome assembly GCF_001952655.1 of Monopterus albus. Lineage (NCBI taxonomy): Eukaryota > Metazoa > Chordata > Actinopteri > Synbranchiformes > Synbranchidae > Monopterus > Monopterus albus. The sequence goes on from NW_018128357.1 coordinate 188,618, forward strand.
ATTGATCAGCTGTGCCCCAGTAAAGTCACACATTTGAGTTTTAACAGGCTCCTATATTTGGCAGTGGATTAATTTATAGTGATAATAACAAGGAAAGAAATGATTTGTTGTTCTAATCCAGAATGTCAAAGCAAAATACAAGCTGAGGCACAGTGTTCAGGGTTTGTACACCATGATGCGTACATATGCGCATCGTGCACATCGTAGCTGGTGCACTGCAACGCGCAGGCAGCAATCTATGTACTGGAGCATGAAACAAAAGAAAGGAACGGACTGTATGTGATGGGGACTAAGTTAAGTTTTTGAATATTACCAATGAATTTGGACTCAAACATTACTGACTCCTGTAGATGGATGTAAGAAAATTCTTTAAAGGCCGAGTCAGGGAAGAGGTTCAGAGAGAAGAGGGCGAGAGAGGTGAGACCTGGCTGTAGTTGGTAAACAAGCTACCATTAGTTTAGTTAGCTAGTACGTAACTAAGTGAAGATGTTGAATGTGACGTAAATTAGAGCTCCGTACAATGATGCATATGGTCAATTGGACTATTCTTAAAATGCTGTTTATTGGTGTACTACATGAAATAAAATCAATGTTGTATAATACATCACATGTAGTGGTCTATGTTAAGGTTGGACTGCTCATTCTGAATTTCATAAATATAACAAAATATCTGATGCTCCAAAATATATTTGTATTATGCACATTTAACAAATGAACCTGAGGCAGGAAGGGAAAGTGGTGAGGAACCTGTCTGTGTCTTTGGAGAAAGGAGTGTGACCACAAGCCATCTATTGCACAACACAGTTTGAAGCACAGTAGTTCAAGCACTGATATGTTATATGTTGTATAACATATAACTGTATGTTTTCATAAAGATTAATATCTGTACATTTTTACCTTTACCAGTAGTTGTGTCAGAAGCAGCAGTATGGCAAGGAACAGCAGGCTAAACAAGGGAAGGTCACATAGCACAGTGTGTAGCACATTTCACTCATGCAGCAGAAAATCAAGAAAAGTAAGTGGGATCTGAGTAATGAGGGCCTGTGTCCTGGTAAAACTTTATGTCCAGCAATGCTCCTGAAATAAAAGAAATGTTTTCCAGAGGTTGCAAACAAATTGGATTGCAGCTGCCGTATTAACAATATTTTGGTTTCATCTTTGCAAGTGGTGATGCCATGTTTATCCTATATACACCGATCAATCATAACACTATGACCACTGGCAGGTGAAGTGAATAACACTGACTATCTGTTACAGTGGCACCTGTCAGTATGTGGGGTATATTAGGCAGCAGGTGAACATCCAGTCCTCAAAGTTAGAAGCAGGAAAAACAGCCATGCATAAGGATCTGAGTGACTTTGACAAGAGCCAAACTGTGATGGTCAGAGCATCTCCCACACTGCAGGTCTTGGTGGGTGTTGGTCTGCAGTGGTTAGTACCTACCAACAGTGTCTAAGGAAGGACAAATGGTGAACTGGAGACAGGGTCATAGACGCCCACGGCTCACTGATGATGAGGTTGACCTACTGTAGATGAAACTTTTAACTTCCATTTGTATTAAAATGGATTTGAATCTTTGTTAAAAATGAGAAATACTGTACATTGGTCTCTATGAAGAGAAAGAGCCAGGGGCTGTAGTGGTGATATCACACCTAGAGTGGTGAGGCTGTTGGATTTGTCTCAACAATTCTCTCTAACTCGTCCTCACGACTAGTTTTCACTCCTTTTACATATGTTTTTTTTTACTGAATTGTAGACACATCTGTGCTCTTCCTGACAGTACAACTGTGCGAGCAAATGGATTCATAGAAGATGCACAGTGAGCTGCAGAGTGACACGAGTGCCAACCAACCGCCATATCGACTCCTATGTAAACAGTATTAGGCAGGTAGTCACAATGTTGTGCCAGTTGTTTTAGTCTCTGTGTGGGGAGCGTTAAAAATATTGTTAATATGGAAACTGACTGGCCTTATCCTTTAACTTCTTGAGTAAAATTCATGGACTGCTCCTTTAAATCTGTTTTGATTATGTTCCAACTGCCTTAGGTAACAAAAATTATAAATAGCTTAATTTTTAATAACTAGAATTCAAAGAGCTAAAGGTCTTTCACCAGATAGAGGACATATTTGCTGTTTGCCTGAATGTTTTATACATTTGCCTTGTGTGGAATTGAGACTGGTGTTGAGAAGGTGGAAACATGTTGACAAATGTGTGGATGAAGCTGGCAGTGAACCTCCTTTTCCCCCTTGTCTGACCTGCACACTCTGCAGCACGTTGAGGAAGTCATTCATGCCTGTCAGGTGCCTCACGTCCTGGAAGATGGCCACTAGCAGGGTGGGCGTGATGGCGAGGGAGCGGGTCAGCAACACCCGAGCAAAACGAGACCAGCGCAGGTCCAAGAAACCCTGAGGACAAAATCACATCAGTCTGTGACACCTAAGAGATCTGCACTTCTTTACAACCTTCAGCCAACAAACAATGTGCTGCTGTATAAAATTACTTTTCTTACAAACAAAGCTAGTTTCCACATGTGATGCTTAAAAAAATCAATATGGGATAAAATATCTGGGACCAATGTAAAGGGCAGGGCTGAAATGTACCCAGTTTTTTGCTGAGTGTGTGTGTGTGTATGTTTTTGTGCACTGCTGATCCCTGCCTTCCACTGACCTCCATGACGAACTGGCCGGAGTACGTTCCAGTCATGGTGGAGCTCTGACCAGCTGCAAGAATCCCCACAGCCCAGATGTAGAGAGCTGCTGGGCCAAAGAAACAGCCCAGCACCACTCCCTGCCACAGACATGCAAATGAGGAGCACAAATTGACAGTTTATTAGGTACAGCTGTGTAAAACCACCGCAAAGTTATGAAGTAAATCCCACCCTCATGAAGGCTATAATGTTCAAACTGTTTTGGAGGATGCACTTTGTGGTGCTGTTGTGTAACATGTTAGCAAACAGCTGTCTATTTACACACCCAGCAGATATGGAGCAACATTAACACTGATTTGGAGTCATAAATGTTCCAGCTAGTCTATGTTTGTCTGTCCATTTGGTTCAGGATAGGAAAACCTACAGTCGTGTTTTAGAGCTTTTTCACTGAGGTTGAGTCATAGGCGTGTTGAAACTAAACCAAAGCAGTACAATTGTGACTGTAAAACCATAAATAAAATGGGGAAAGATATTAGAAAGCTCCATCGAGCTGAGAGGGAGAGAGTTGGGCAATACCTCTCTGTGGTTTGGTTAATGATTCATAACAATCCCTTTCATGTTACTCAGTGATTCAGTCAGTTATATACAGTATTATGTGGTGGTGTTTAAGTATGAAAATGTAGTGATGTGACAAGTTTATGAAAATGCAGTTTAACATAAGGGACACTCCACTGATTTTACACATTTAGATCAGTTTGACCATCATGTGTATTATCCTACTACTCAGTGTAAAAACAGTAACTTGTCTTTTGTGCCACTAGAGGAGGTCTCTGAGAGTCTGAGAAAGTAACCCTAATGTCATCCACTTCTCAATGTATATAAGAAAGCCTACCTTAAAAACTGTAGTCAGGTTTAAAGACTTGAGTTTACCTGTCCTGTGCAATGTGGGAACCCATTATTAACTAAGAAGTCTGGATATTTTAGTCTCGCCTGCTTCAGTTTTGATCATTTTTAGCTCTGTCTGTTGCAAGTCCACTATTAAATAGCTGGAGATATCACCTCTTAAAAGTGCTAAAGTTAGCCCACGGAGTTGAACCACCCTTTATTAACAAAGGTCAAGAGTATCAGTAGCAACTAAAAGCTCACCCCTTTATAGATGTCCACCTCTAGAGTTTCATTGCTCTGAGGGAATAGATGTGAATGAGGACTGCCTGTTTGATTGCAGACATTGTACTGGAATCAAAAAACACACATACCTGCAGCAAGCACCTGAAGAAAACACATATTTGAGATGGCTTGAAGTTTAACTCTTAGCTTATAAGAGAACCTGCACAGATACTTACCACCTCTATGTTTGTGCGGTTATAGAAAGCCTCAGCAAAAACAGCCACCACAAACACATTAATGAGGAAAGAGATGAACAGCGCGATACTTGACTCAATGAAGAAATACTTGTTGGCCTCTTTGACTTCTTTTTTGCTTGATCGGTCCACTTCTCGAGACTGAGGGAACATTTGCACAACTAAATATAGAGTTCAGACAGTTTTATACAGCTGATTAAAAAGAAAATGACATATTTATTTAGCAGTTGATTGCACCTTGACAAGAGCAGAGTGAAGGTAAATGTTGTGAGGCATGATGACAGCTCCCACGATCCCGACAGCCTGCTCCAGCTGAACAGGCCCACAGCCCTTGCAGTATGGCGTGAACATTCCCTTCAGCAGCTGGCCCTGGTCTGGACTCACTGTCACATACTGACAGAGGAGGAGCAGCCACAGGTAGACATTTGTATTAGGCAAATGAGAAGGAATCTCACTAATGCCGGTCTGTTCATGACTTTAGTCTAGACTGAAAAATGTCAACTTTTGGATAGATTGCCATGAAATTTTGCGCAGACACTCATAGTGCCCAGAGGATGAACCCTGTTTAAGTTTGGTGTACACCTAGCACCACCTGCAGGCTGATATACAGCATATAGTTTTGAATGAACTCTCTCAACAAATATTATATGGAATCTCATGAAACTGGCTAGAAACGTTCATGTAACCCTAAGGATAACTTTGGTAATCCCACACCTTTTCCTCTATTGACCATAAGATTATAGTGTCAGTTTGTCATAATTTGTTTGTAATTAGTAAAGATTAGCATGCTAACAAACACAGTAAACATTACTTATATTAGCATCATCATTGTGAGCACACACACAAACATCCGTGTTTTTGTCACTTAGCAGGTTTTTTTAAACCGACTTACCTTCATTTCATGGAGATTTAACCCAGCCTTAACCATAACTGCTACATGCCTACCCTAACCTTACTCTGACCCTTAAACCAAGTCATCTCCCTAAATTCAACAATCTACTTTGTGAGGACTAACATCCAGAACCTATGAGGAAAGTGAGGACCCACCATGTAAGTGGGCTCCTGGGTTTCTGTCCCCACAAGTATAAAAAAAAACAAGGCCACACACACACACACACACACACACACACACATCCTTGATTTTGTCACTTACCAGGTCCCTACACAGACTTACAATCATTTCCAGGGGACTTACCCTAACCTTACTACTTGCCTAACCTTAACCTTAACCTTAGCACCTAACCTTAACCAAAGCCTACATTTTCTCTAACTTTACACCCCATTGTTTTCAAAACATTTTACAAACTACGTTGTGAGGACCAGCCTCTGGTCCCCACAAGTGACTTCTGGTCCCCACAAAGATAGTAACTCATGGATTTTGGGCTGCACAAGGATTGAAAAACAAGCCCCCCCCCAACACACACACACACACACACACACACACACACACACGCAGGCGTACATGCTTGTTATTGGGTGACAACCCCCCAAACACACGCCCTATGTATACACATAAATTATATTTTACTGTTGATGTACCAAACGTATTTGTGTCATGGTGGAAAATATGAGGAGAAAACAGTAAGAAGGGACCCAAAAAGCAATGTGTATATTCAGCATACAGTGGGATAGAGATCTAACATGTCTACTGGTTGTTTATATAAACACACACACGCATATACACACTAACATCTAATGTATTTGCTTTTCAGTTCTGAGTGTGACACTTGAGAATGTAATGACCTGCCATTTGTCACCTGTAATTGTCTCAGTCAATTTACAGAGCTGTGATAGCAACTGTTGTTCTTCAATAAATAATGGAGTCTGTGAAACTGCATTCCACTATCACTGACTTATTCAAACCTTGTAAAACAATCTGACTGGCAGACAGTGGAAGCAACACCAAGGACACCCTGTTTAATGGATGCTCAATCATGTGTGCAGATGTGTTAAATGTGTGTACCTCATATCCAAAGGTGATGGCCATGATAGTAATGAGCAGACCAAAAAAGGCTTCCAATTTCCTCAGACCTGCACACAAAAAATGAGCATTCCTTTTTTACTGTTGTTATAGGTGATTATTTCACTGTAATTGAAAGCGATCCAGTGATAATGTGTGGAGACCGGACAGAAAACAACCCCAACCTACCATACTTGTCCAAGAAAAGGAAGACAAAGGTGTCAATGATGGTGATAAGGACACCACCCCATAAAGGGATCCTATGGGTGAACAAAGGCACACACAAAGGAAATAATCCACACCAAATAAATCAAGCCCTGTTAAACTGTTAACTTCATCCCAGCAGTCATTATATTGATGTTTGAATCTGTTTACAACACCTGCCAGAGGAGAGGAGGCTGAAAGCAATGGCACAGCCAATGACCTCCTGCATGTCCGAGCCAATAATCGCTAGCTCCACCATCAACCAGAGGATGATACGAGGCACCTGGACAGGTGATATGGGTTAGTCACATAATATCATGTTCAAGGGGCTCTCCACTGATTTCACACATGTAGAGCAGTATAGATATCATGAGTATCACTACTCAGCCTGTGCAAACAGTTGTATGTCTTCTGTGGCTGTGCTGGAACTTTCTGAATAACCTTGAGGATTTCATAACGGCATTGTCAAGACTGTTCCAGCTCAGGCTTGGAGACATCACACTTTTCACAGAAAACCTGTGTTTCAAATGGAGTTTGAACGGTGCTATCATGTACAAAAAGGGCAACATTAAGTTACATTACTGGGAGAAGAAAAGTTATAGTATCTCAACCTCTGCTGCATCAGTTTTACAGTAACCAATCTTTATTCAGTGTCTCCCTAACTGAAAGTGCTTTTCTAAATCAGTAAACCCCTCATGATTTAGCATTAATCAGGTTAGATTATTTAGTGAACACAATCCAATCTAATGACAGATCACCTCTGGCCAAGAAGATCATGTTTTATCTGACTTCTAGACAGCATGTGTAAAATACAGTCTGTAGTGAGAGGCTGGTCTTAATGTTGCTCCTTGATTAGTCTAATGTGCTCTGTGCCGAGATTTTATGCTATGCTATGAACTATTGGCTGACGCTTTCCAGTACAATGTCCTTGTTGTTGTTGAATCTTTCTAGAGGTTGCTTTATATCTTTAAAATGTCAGTTTTTGCCAATATGTACAGAGAATGATAGATCATGAAAAGTGTGCAGTAAATGTTCAGGCCCAGTTTAACTCTGAGCTATTAACAGTGACATTAAAAAAAAGCTAACTTCGACATGATACTTCAGAGGAATTTGTGTGTTTGTTATTCAGTTCCAGTGAATGGCTTCAGTTTTACACTGTTTTGGCCAATTAGAGACTTGACCCATGGCTTTAGAAGAGAGCAGCTTATGTACAGTACATAAACACTAACTGGACCTGCCTGGCAGCCTGAAAGACACATTTCCTTAGCCGTGCCTCTGGTTCAAACAAACAAAAAATTAAAAGAATTGTTCTTTTAATGTAGCTCTTTTAATTTTCCTACATGAATAGCTGCCTCTTAAAATGTGCCCAACAGAGACAGAATCAGCATATTTCATTAAAAAAAAGAGGTGGTCACATTATTTTTAGGCATGTGGTGAACGGTTACCTTTCCTCTTCAGGTATTATTGACATTATTACACACGCTGGGTTTAGAAATGTTTCGACACGAACACTTCATTCACTCACTCAGGCTCTAACTGTAAATCTGAACACTGTATCACAGTTTTGAAAGCTCATACTTGGATTTACTTTGGATTTTTGATCATGTAATCCAAGGATTACAGGAACTGAAACAACAGTGCTGGCTATGCACTGCTACAGTTTCAGTACACCAGCACTACTTTGGCTTACAGGACCAGGAACAGATGAACACAATAAATACAGTGTTAGTGTTGTAGGCATTTTGTGCTAAAGGGAAGTCATTAACAGCTGGGGTCGGTGATCTAACAGACTCACGGTGTGGTACTGGCGATTGCAGACTTCAGCCAGGTGCATCCCAGTGACGACACCCAGCCGAACAGCCATCCTCTGCAGCAGTAGACCGATGACGGTGGCTCCCAGCAGCACCCAAAGGAGCTGGCAGGACGAGAACACCGTCAGAGTCTGTTTATCAGTTCAGATAAGATTTTGATCTTGTAAACTGAGGCTCACAAAGAAAAATCCAAAATCTGTAGTTTTTAATCACCCTTTGTTTTTTGTGTAGCTAATTGCTAATATATGCTAGAATATAGTCTCTGCATGTTCCCTACAAATCTTTCCTATGCATTCACAAAACCTTATGCTCCTTGTGGGTTTTTTCACAGCTTTACAAGCAGTGATTTACAACTTCAGACCTTGGAATTATGTGTGAACTTTATCTCACAAAATGTTTTAGGTCCTATATTGAAAGTTTTAAATAAAAGTAATGTTCTCTCTAGAGACCCTAGGAAAATGTTGTTCTCTAACATGAGAAGTCTGAGAAGTCAGGATAGCCATTCTATTCCTATGGAAGACCTTTGTCTCTTACCTCCCTTCTCCTGATTGCTCATCGCTATTAAGGTGGGCACACACTTAGCAATTGCTGCGCCAGTTATGAATGGTATTTGGACGTGATGACTGATCAGACCCAGCTGGACTGAGTCGGGCTCAGTCTGGGTCAGTCATTGCCGACAGTCAGCAGTTAAAATCATGTAGAGTGTGCTGTGTAACGATTCTAATCTAAAGTCTTAAGAACCGGTTGCTGCCAGTTGTTCCCATAAACATTTTTTAAACAAGTTTAATGTTTATGGCTGATATTGCTGACCAATGACTCCTTGCAGGATAAGGTGGGGATGATCACAAATCTTTTTGCGCTTTGCTCAGGTACTCAGCGACTATGTACACTAGATCGACACAGTATCAATATGTTAAACGTATATTTGCCAGTGTCTTACCCATATCATTATAATATGTGTAATTATGATAATAAATTCAGAATTTCATTAGACATCCATTAAAATACATATATTAAAAATTAACTTACATTTGTCTGGATTTTTTTAACTGTTTTACAAACAATGTACTGTATCTATGAAAATCACAGTTCATTTTGTCTTGTTTGTGACTCTCCTGGGGTCCAATAGGATCTCACTCAAACTCTGCATTTTCCCCTCTTTTTTCTTATTTTTAGCACAAACTGAAGGGTAAAACAGATAAAAACCATGCAAGCTGGCTGCATCCATAACTGTTTTGGTACGAGGACATGTGAGGACTGGTGTGATCCCGTGGGACTTACAGGCTTGTCTGGCTGCCAGAACCTCCAGTCATTACAGACAGTCATTAAATGTGTTATCTAGAGTCTGATCAGCGTTTAGGTGTGTGCTCCTTCCTGAATGTCTAGGACTAAAATCTTCTTAAGTTGATGGAAACAGTTGTTAAGTGTGGCCTCTCCAGTCTTAGAAGGTTTTAACCAGTTCTCAGGTGTGTGTCCCGCTTTACTCTACTGTATTTACAGGTATACAAACATTTGTGCAAACTATTTTGTGGAATTTTGACATGAAAAGGTGGAAATACAACAAACACATAAAGAAGAAAAGAAAACGAGCCATTTCCAGTTGTTATTGCACTGTTGTACTGCACTTTACATTTAATGGACTTAGAAGTAGAAAAACCTGAACAGTACCCAGTTAAGTCAGTGCTCAGTGACCCAACCCTTGGCAGATATCAGCTTACAAATATTTTTCATAATGTAGCAGCTAGGAGTCTTCCTGTTCTTGACTTCAGCCAATCTGTTTAAGATTTTTAGTGATGTTCAGGTCAGGGCATATGGTTATTCCCAAAGCAAACATTTGAAAAAAAAAAAAAAAAAAAAGTATTTTAAATGTGTGTTTGCTGTAGGGGCTGGATTTACCTCTTTTGACTTCGGTCAAGAAAATATGTTGTCTGTCTGTTCTCAAACCTTAGTATACAACTGTATGTCTCTATGATTACGTGGTACTTCTGACACATTGTACTGACAATGTAAAACATTTTGACTCTGTTGCATCTTTAAGGCCTCTTTTTACTCTTTTTGTCAATGTGCAGGTAATTCTTCAATGAAACAGTTTCATTTTGGTCACACACGCAAGTTATAGACTACCAAAATCAAGTATGCAAACTGTGTCTCAAAGCTTTTGCCTCAAAAGGAGAAAACAGCTCAAACCTAGCTAAGCATCTCAAAGGCAGACGTCCAGAATACAAAGAATTCAAGGTGAGAGAGTTTAAATTATGTTAATTTTAACTTGTCGACAAATTGTTCATATCTTGAAATGATACCACTAGTGTATTTGTGCTATGGGTGAGGGGCTAACTATCCATCCATCCATTATTTATACCGCTTACTCCTGAATAGGGTCTCGGGAGAGGGCTGGAGCCAATCCCAGCTGACACTGGGCGAGAGGTGAGGTACACCCTGGACAGGTCTGTCTGCATTATGCCAGTTAAAATATGGGGTTTCTCAATGACCCACTTTGTTTAGAGTGTTACAGATCTCTTTTCATCTGTACATATACCGTTGTTTACCTACGTATCTATGGTGGAGAAATTTTAATGAATTAATGTTGTTGTGGTTCGTTGTGCTGTCCACTTGCGACCAAATGGGCAACAGGAGTTGTGCACATTCACGAACTATCCTCTGGTTTTCAGGAGGAGGCTCTCCTTGTGATATCAGGTTTTATTGTTCTGAAATAATTTGGAAACTATTTGGAATTATGATAGGTGCAAAGCTAATCTAGAGGTACCCAAGATTAAAAATTAAATGTCTGGAAATGGGCATGGGCTCTTTAATGAAAAGGCTTGCTTATTTTCTTTGTCTTATGTAACTGTCAGCTGAACATTAGGGTTTGGAGTGTTGGTCAAGTAAAGCAAGCTGAAGACATCACCTTGAGCTTCATAAAATTCTGATGGACATTTAAGCAAGAAAGCGAATCAAAAATAAACGTTACTTGCAGCCCTACCTTGAAGCCAGCTTTAGCACCAGACTGCAGATCAGACTCGATGTTACCAGGGTCCAGGTACGCTATGCTCATCAGAAACCCCGGCCCAGTGAAGGCCCAAAGCTTCCGGAGACTGATCACTCTCTACAGGAGAATGAAGAACAGGGTGTAACACTGATAATGTCAAGTGCTATCTGAAAATAAGCATCACTTTCATTTAGTGGTGGGTCCTCCATCACACCGTATCTAATTTTATATAATGACATAGGTATGTCATGATATACTGAAATTTCCATTTATAGATGAAATAACAAGAGGAATAGTTTGACATTTGGGGAAGTAAGCTTATTTGTTTTCTTGCAGTATTTTGTGAGAGAAAATTGATACCCCTCTCATGTGCTGTAAATAAAGGTCTACAGCCAGTAGCCACTTAGGTTAGCTTAGCATAAAGGCTGGAAACAGAGGGAAACATCCAGCCTGGCTCTGTTTGAAGGTAAAGATAAAAAATCCCATTCTCGCACATCTAAAGGTCACCAAACCCAACAAATTATACATTAATCACTACATTTTAGAGGTGCTGTCAGGCATATTTTTTAAACCTTTGAACAAAATCAGGCTCCTAGAGCTAGTCTACACAACCAGGTACCAACACAATCAGGTACCTGACCTAGCCTGCAGCCCGACTTAAACTGCACCCAAACCCGATTACTTTCCCTGCAGGTGGTGGATTCACAGGGTGGTGGCACTGTGTCATTCCTTCAGGCTGTGTCTGACCAGGCCCCATGGGCCAAGGCCCGGCCACCAGACACTCGATGGCAAGCTCCCCTCCTAGTTCTGGCTTCAGTAGTGTGCCCTGGTTTCCCTAATATAGGCGAGGTAGCGTGACTTGAATTTGCCATTTTCATCAGTTGTTTATGAATCGCTCTTAGTCTGGGTTCCTCCCTTTCAAGGTCTTCCGGGCACATCCATCTGATAGGAGACCCCAGGGCAGACCCAGAACATGCTGGAGAGATTATACTATATCTCATCTGGACTGGGAATGCCTTGGAATCCTGCCAGAGGAGCTGGAACACATTGCTGGGGAGAGGGACACCTAGCATACCTTACTGAACCTGCTGCCATCATGACCCGACCCCGGATAAGCGGTAGAAAATAGATGGATGGATTGATGGATGTACAAAGCCAGGCTAACGGTTGCCCTCCAGTCTTTATGTAAGGACAAACTAACAGTCTCTGGTTGTAGTTTTATATTTAAAGATATAAGGTATCTGGTATCACAATCAGAATCAGCTTTATTGGCCAGGCATGTTGAACACATGAGAAATTTGACTCCGGTACAGCGGCTCACAATGTGCATGAGCGGTGTCCCATAATCGTATCAATCTTGTCAAACATTCTCAGGAAAAAGAGACAAAGGGAATAAGCTTATGTCCCATAATACCGAACTATTCCTTTAAATACCTGACAAATCAGATCATATCAGTCGCTATCATAAATCAGTCCTGCTCAAAATTGCTCACAATAATCTTATACACTCAGATATATTGCATTCAAGCGACCATGACCACAGTCTAAACATTATGACAAAATCTCTGAAGGTTGACTAGTTTACATTGTGTCATAGTATGCCATATATTTTCATATCACCCAGCTCTGCATTAAGGCTATGGGTTTTCTATATTTGGTACTTCACATGGACTCGTGGATTACCTCACTTTCCTCCTCAGGAACAGGGACCCTCTGTTCAAAGTAAGTACTAGAAACAGGCTCATTATTGTTTTTCTGAAGGAAGACTGAGGGACCAGACACTCTGTGTGTGTGTGTGGTCTGGATCACTGCTGCTTTCTCCTCACCAACGTCATTTGCTGAAATTTGACACAAAGACTGTGAAACTACAAAACACTTTACCTAAGGATTTACATCACACAAAATGCTACAATGTAGTACACACACACACACATACTGCGCAGTACAAGTCTCTGGGGAACACAGGTCACAACCGTGGTACTATAAAGAGACAGTTACTGTTGATTAACAGAGCAGTCATTATTGTAATCATTATGTATTTAGGTTCCAGTGTGATCAACAAAGTTGTGTCTTAGCTGTAATAAAACCTCCTGTCTGAAATGTCCAAATAGTGTTTTCTGCACAAATATAAAGAAAATATAAATAACTCAGATCTTAACTAGAAACTAAAACTACTAAGACACAAGGCTCTTGAGGTTGTAATTAAGTACAGTGATGCTTTGAGCTAAATGCTAAAGTAGCCATGCTAATAACCTTATAGAAACAGCACGTGTAATGTTTACCATGTGCACTACCTTAGTTTAGCACCATAGCATGTTAACATATGCTAATTAGTGCTAAACACATAGTACAGGGGATGGATGTGTCCTTTTTCTTGGTATTTGTTATGAACAAAGGCATCAAGCAAACTTAAATTTTGACTTGATAGTGGTAGAAGGAAAGTTAGGGGCAAACTTTGGTTCCCAACCTGGGGATTGGGACCCCACAAGGAGTCACAACATGAATCTGAGGGGTTGTGTGGTAAATAAGAAAGAAACCACTGAGGTTCAGATTTCATTCTTTAACTTGGAAACAGCCACTGACACACTGTACTCTCAAATTCTACTCAGTGGCTGATGTGGAGCTTTTATCATGTGATTGTTCTCATTAGTTGCCAGTTGTCATGGAATTGTAGATATTTGATACAAATAAAGCTGAATTCACCCTTTAGCTGAACAAGCCGCAGCTGACAGACACATGCTGTCATGAGGGGTTGCAAAGTCTGCATTTCTTATTTTTACAGGATCACAAGTGGAAACGGTAGAGAACCAGTGATCTGTTAATGTCAAGCTATTTTACAGACTAAGTGAAAATGCTGACCTACTTGTGGCGCTAGTGGAAGGGTTAGGGAATCACCAAAGTCAGCAGGCCTTATCTAATAGTAATGTCTAGAGTGCTCTGAGATGACTTTTGTTGTTATTTGGAGCTACACAAATAAAAATGAATTGAACTGAATTGAAATGGCAGAACTACTAAAACATTTCTGGACCAAAGTGGTGGACTGAGAGACCAACAATGCCATTCACTGAGCTGTGCTGCTAGGATGGCTAAAATCTAGGACTAACTAAACAGTAGCCTGTATCTTTATAGTGATGGTGCACAGTAATCAAAACAAGACAGATGAAATGTATGGGAACAGTTTGTTCTGGCTTAAGGGAAAATAAAGTGCCTCATGTTTTACTGTCAGTTTCATGAAACTGTGATGAGCCTTAACAAAAAAAACTGTCTAGAAAATAAACATCCTGACCTTGTGCTTCAGTTTGCTCTGGCCCCTGATCTGTGGGAACACTGGGAGGGAGAGAGGAGATGTAGATGTTCTCAGGAGGGGGGCCTCTCACTGCAAGCAAACAGGTAATTATAGTGGGATTACTGTCACTTACAAGATCACTGTGCACACAAAACATAGTCTTTCACAGGTGCACTATCAGGTTAGCAGAACATGGCAAACTGGCAGGGGACCCCGGTGTTTAAATGTACACTTGGCCTACATGGCAGCACCGTTATTTCCCCAGACATAGTGAGTACTCCTGTGCCAGGCTTCTTGTGTGTTAGATATGTTGAAACATTTTGATAAATCCAAACTTTATTTGGTGTGGAGGTGTTGTTAGAGGTCATCCTGATGTGTTTTAAATACACATATATGCAATGACAATGAAATAAATGTAATGAACACAAACGTGATTATTCATTGTCATTAAATGTCAGAGAACAGGAGAAAACATCTGTTGCATTTTCCAGGAGCTAAAGTTGAAACTTCTTGTTTGTGTCATCCAGGATTTTCAGTCACATTCTCATTCAAAGTCAAACACATTTGAGAAGCAGAAGGCAGAGGTT